>NW_010535592.1:0-30821 GCF_000687285.1 Phaethon lepturus
CTGCGAGGCAGCGTCGGCGTCGAGGACGCTGCCTGCTAAAAGTACTTACTTCATCGGGCAGCTGCGTTGTTTGAAGCGCTGGAGCTGTGCTGCTTCTGACGCGAAACGGTAATTCCGGGGCGGCTTGAGGAGCTGCTGGCGCTTCATAGCACTCCGGGTTTCGGAGGTGCTTTTTGTACCCGAGGGTGAAGGCTTCGCTGGCAGGCGGCTGTCACTTGCGCTGAGCGGGGGGGGCCAATCACTGGCGCTGAGCGGGAGGCGCCTGGGAAGGCTCTTGGGGGTCGGAGCGCTCGCCCTGTGTAGGGGGGACCTTGGCTGTCGCTGCAGAGTTTGCGTTCTCTTCTTATCCGTCTTGTTGGCTTTTCGAGTGGGCTGGCGAACCTCGGGTTGGTGTGCGTTACCGCGGTTCCAGAGAAGCTGGCTGTTTACAAAGCTGATCCTTAAAACAGCTCTGCTGATTCCTCCGGGAGCTTTTCAGGTATTAGTAGTAATACTTGGAAGTGTGTAACTGGCTTACTGATCACAACTTGATCGAGTTTATTATTCTGCATCAATGCAATAAAAAAGGTATCCCTGCATCTTTGTTAGCACAAGTAACCTCCCACTACCAGCTGTGCTCTTGTTGGGGAAAGAGAATCTGGTAGAGCAAGATGCACTCAAAAAAAAAAAAAAGAGCTTGGAAGAAAAGAATGATTCTGATGCTCTTCCTCATCATTGTATTACTTACTACAAGTGTGGTCCTAGATCATAGTGCCATTAAGCTGACCTGGGGTAGAGGAGAAATCCAGAGGTTCTAAATAACAGCCTTGCATGTTTAATGCAAATCTTTTTCTGAAGGGAACTGAAAATTCAAGGAAAAAAAAGTGTGATGTTTGTAAAAGATGTTGTGCAACACATACTTGGAATAAAAACTGTGTTCAAGAGTAGTAATGATGGATGATTTATGAGTGATTGAAAGGGGAAGCAGAAATGGGGTAGGGGGAATGAAATCTGATGGATGAAAGTATCTTGTTAGGTGGTTTTGTTAGCTTTGAAGGCAGTTGTGTCCTTCATTCCCCCAGCACTGAGAGTGGGCCTGGAAATTTTTTTCCAGGGCCTCTGGGAGGAAGAGAAGTTGCTTAAATTGGGCTCGTTTACCGCATTAGAGGGAGGCGGGGGGGAATGACACTATAATCCCCATGAAGTTAAGTGGTTTTTTTTTTTTTAAAACTGAAACCCCGTTGAAACAAAACTCGTCAGAATAAATGGACAGTGAAATAAAGTTGCATAAAAGATAAAGGCAGTGGGAGAAGACACGGGGAGATGTCAAATAACAAATACTTGAAGTTAAATGGCCTGGGGGTGAGGTGATCAAACCAAAAAAGTAATGAAGTATTTAGAGTCCTGTTGTCTTAAATGTGCTGTATTTGAACAGTCTTTTACATAAAGATGCTTGTTTATAAAAAATACATAGGAGGTCCTAAGAAAGATTTAAAATTCTGATTGATTTAATAAAATAGATTTGTCCTACTTAACTACAATGTAGTAGTAATCCTCACTTAGAAGCTTAAGGTTCCTCTTTCTTTTTGGAGTGTTACTGTCATTATTAAGAACCCAAACATAAAGGTTCATCAGTACAGATAATCAGTGTATATAAAGTTAAACTGATCTAGTTATTTTAGTCTTTGAGTAGCTCGCTCTGTAGCAACAAAGAAAATTGAATGCCTTAAATGGGAAATGATGCATTTCAAAATGTCAAGTAAAAAAAATCTTTTCTGAATTTGTGTTCTTCTGTTTCTTGTCAAACTAAGTTAACTTGAAACTGCTGATATTTCCTATCCAGTACTGCTATTATATCTGTTATCTAGCTGAAGAAACTTGAATTAAAACATTGCTTAACAAATAAAAATGCTGAGGTGATTTTTTTTCTTTTTTTCTTGTTGTTGTGTTAGGCTTTGATGTGGGACCAAAACCAGACCAGTATGGGGCTATCTGGAAAAATGAATGCTAGATTTGAATCTGATTAGAGCAGGATTGTATGGTGTTTGTCTTTAAACTCTTAAACAATCTTAAGGCTATCTTATGAAAACTTTAAAAATTGCAGTAAATTAACACTGACAGGTAGGGCAGTATAAGCATAATGCCAACATGACTAGAATTCATAAAATAAAGTATGTGTTTTAAGGTCAGCCTTAATGACATTCAGATAACGATCTTCCTGGTTTTTATTTTAGTATTGCCTTTTAGTGTCTGCAGTTACTGCAGGAATTACTGTGGTATTTATTTATTTTTAGAATACTACAACAAACAAAAATGAGAGAGTATAGCACAAATGTAAATTGTTTCTGTTGTGGAAGTGTAACTGTAAACATATTCCTCTATTTTAAGTAGAAGATGTGGATGTGTAATTACTTACCAGAACCAGAGTTCAGTTTTTATCAGCAGTGGTCAATAACATCAGTCATCTAGTAAAGCATTCATCCAGCCCCTTTGTACACAACAAGGTTGCTGTGATGTCAGTTTTTGCAGAAGAATGCAGAAGTTGTTTCCGGACTGGACAAGTAAGTGAAGGAGGAAATGTTTCAAAGCATGCCAGTAATGATAAAACTCATTTGATCTATCAAAGATTTAGAATAAAATGTATTCCTGAAAGCTCACATTAAAAAAAGTTATGAGATATATTACTTTGATCTATATCTGAGTAGAAATGCAACCTGAAATTATCTTGGAGTAAGTTTACTTTGTTCCAAATGGTGGTCACTTCAGAGTGCTTTTATTGAAGAAACTGAAGTAGAAAGGGAAGGTATATCTGCATATATCATGCAACTTGTAACTTCCATGTCACACACCTGAAAATTATAAACAAAACATCATTTACAAAAAAACCCGAACCATAACTGGAAACTTGCAGTATATTAGTGTATGAGGACCTCATGGTGTATGTCACTAGTTCAGATCTAGTGGTTGGCTACTGCATGATGACCTAAATGAAATAATTTGGTCCATGCAGAGTTTGTGTAGCTCATAGGTTTCAATATTGTAGTTGATGTTAGTAGTTACAGGAGACGCACTGAGAAGAGGTCATGGGTAACTGATACGGTCTTCTACTTGGATTGTAGTCACAGCAGAAAAGCAGAGGGTGGTGACAGTGCTGAGTTGAAGGTGAGTGCTGGAAGTTTACATGAGTTCTGTATGCAGCTGGACAAATTTCCTGAAGGAAAAAAAATCCATCAGGGTCTTTGTATTAGAGAAGTTGCCTCTGGATTCAGGAAGTCCTTCAGTGGCAAATTAGTAGAGACTAGAAAAGTATTTTGAGGAAGTATCACTACGTGCTTGCCTTGGTTTAGCTTTCTTCCATTTGCATTTCTGAAGCCACCCTTAGAGACAAGTTAAGGATGAGATGAACCTTTGGTCTGACTGAGTATAGCCATCCTGTTCAGTTTTCTACCAGTGTAGTGTTTAAAAAAAAAAAGTATTCATTGAATCAATACATCTAACAAGCATTTAGTATTTTCTCATGTATAAATCAAAAAGGTACATGTGAACAGTGCATTTGTTCTGTCAATTAATAATTAACAATTCTGCTTAATAATTTCATAAATACTAGGTTTGTGACTAAGAAGCATCTGCTGGTGATAACTGAAACTGGGCAAGTTTCCTGCCTGAGGGGAAATTCATTTGCTGAAGCAAGTGATAGAAATAATTTGGCTACTGCAGCAGAACTGCATTTGATTAGACTGGTAGGTTGATACTAATACAGTGATACAGAGTTAAATCTGGGGCAGAGCTGTGGTGACATGGTTTTCTCTCCCTACGCCACTAATGTTTTTGATTACATTTTGTTGAAGGTGTACACTGTGCCCTGCTGCACAGGGAGTAGAACAGGATCTTTGTGGGGGAGGGTTGTTTTCATCTCCCTGTGTTAATAGCCACTTCCTGCGTTTTGCTGCATTTTGAATGCTTTGTGACATTAGGAGGATAGTTGCAGGGCTTACTTCAGGCATACAGCTTAAGAAAATTTATGTTTTTACCATGGTCCTCTGTGTATGCTCTAGAATGTTAAAAAAATCTATGCAAGGTGTTCGGATGTCTCTGAGTAATTAAAGCAGATCGCACAAATGTTTCTTTCATCTTTCTCGGTCCTCCCCACCCTCTAGACATGTTCTATATTTTTGATTGAATTGAATATGTAGTTTAAAATGTTGTCTACCTTCTTCTTAGTACCATTGGTATTGGGATTAGTGGAATATCTATCTATACTAGTACTTCCAGGTAATTTGTTATACTCTACTGCGATCAGGCCTGTGCTTTAGGAGTAACTAAAACTTCATCTGCAATAGTGCTGCCTGAGCACCCTTGTTACCTTCTTGTAGCTGACCCTTCTTTGAGCAGGTAATGGAACTAGAGACCCCCTGAGGCCCCTTCCAGTCTTAATTGTTCCATGAAAGCGGTATTCTAGAATAAAATTATTTTGCGAATCACAGATTACTGTGCAAATTATTCAGTTGGGGAATCAAAATTCTTGGGGAAATGGCATCACTTAAAAAAATTTTAAAAACCCAAACAAACCCTAAAATGGTAGCTAATGTTCATCCTGTGTGTAATATTTCGTATTGCATGAGTGTGAGTAACCTTTGAAAAGAAAGATTGGTGGAAAAGAGTGTGAATCATGGAGAAAAGCACAACTTTAGAGGTGGCTGAAAAACAAGAGAACCAGTAAGAAGTTTTTAAAAGCAAAATTATGAAACAGAAAGAGTGGGTACGAAAGCATTACTCTGTTAGGAGAAACATTGCAACAGAACTAAAATTCTTAGCCTTTGTCAAACAATGCTGGTAATAGGCTTGGCTGTAAGGCATGGAAAAAAAAAATCTTGGCCAACTGCATCAGAATGAAACAGCCTGGGATGCCATCACTTTCATTATTGCTTTTTCTGGTATCTGCATCCACAAAATACTGGGCAGGAACAATATTGCAGGTATGCTGTTAGAGAGCTGAGAACAAAACGGGGAAAAGTATGGAGATGCCAAAGTTGGTGAGTAGTTTACAGCTGATGAAACTGGTATCAAGTTTCCTGTTGATGATGTCTTCAGCTGACTGGCTTTACGGACTTCTCGCCATGATTCAAGCATTTATGAAGATGATCCTGGTAATAAATTTGTGCTGTCCAATAATACGAGTTTATGCTACTGTTTTCTTTTAGCTGTGACACCAGGTGTTCTTGGTGGTGTCGGGTTCCTTATTTTTATGAAACTTATATGGAATTTATTTATCTTTAAGACCTCTATCTCTTCAACAGATGTAAATGAAGTGGTGATTGGGTTCAAAATTTGAGGGGAGAAGTAAACAGCACACATATGCTCAAGAAGCTTGCAAACATACTGTACCAAATCTGCATGTATTCACATCTACTGGTGGAGTGGCTTGCAGTGGCTAATGGTGCAAACAACTGGTTTGAGAAGGGGAAGAGTACATTGTGGCAATGGAAAACATAGGATCTGTAGGTAGCTGACTATGCTAAGACTTGGCTGGAACATCATGACAGATGCTTCCACTGTTTGTCTCTCTTGGAACATTGATCAAAAAAATAAAGATTCTACAGTTACAAAGTATGTCATATCTAGTAACAGTCTTCTGCACAGTGTCATGGATGAAAACTGATTTAAGTAGAAGAGTTCGTAAATGTTTTTATAAGCACTGGAACAGCAGAGGCTGGATTTTTCAAGGGATTTGTTGCCAATATTGAAAGACATTAAAGCATTCCTGGAGGTTTCCTGTTCTAGTACTGGAAACACCCTATTCTTACCTAACTCTCAAGATCAGAGGTTTTGTGGTGAAATTGTGTCTTTTGCATGTAAATGAATTTTCAAAATGAAAGTTAAGAGATGCAGTTGCTGGTCTGGGTACAGCTGCTTAGGTATTTACGAGCTGAATGATCTCAGCAAAACAGAAATGAGTGCTGGTTCAGATCTGTGCCCAATTAAAAATTGCACCTGTATTTAAGCTAGTGCAATTCTCTTTGAAGAATCTGTAGATATGACCCAAACCGAAATGGATTCAGTCTTTTGGTTAACTGTGTCATCTCTAAAGGGGTGCTTTCTAATTTTGCCAAGATGACTTGATTAAGCTACTAAGTTTTTAGTGGAAAGACAGTGTGATAGAACTATATACCTGAAACACTAAACTCTCAGGACTGCTTATGTACATGTTATTGAAAAACTTCCAATTTAAACCTAACAGTATTTTAAAAAATAAGAGTTGCTTATGGCATGGCCTCTTGGAGTGTCTGTTCGGTTGTTTCTCAGTTTGTAGCAATCTGAATGCATCTGGCAGACCGGGCTTTTGAACATCAAAGTTCTTGTGCTTTTTCTTGCTAAGGAGTTTTCCTGCTGTGGCAAATGTCTTGCTATGAATTCCTTTCCAGATGATTAGTACTTTCCATAGTATATTACTGCTGTCTGATTTTGCTAAGTTTTCCCTGTTATCCCATAAAACTGCTACTGTCTCTAGTATGCAGGCAAGATTTGTTAATCCTAAGTTAGCTATCATTCAATGTTAGACAAATGCCTCAAATCTTTCTTTAATTAATGGCAAAATAACCACAGAGTTATTGTGAAAATTACACTTGTTTTGAGGAAGCTCTGGCTACTGTATGTGAGGGCATGACTTCATAAGGAATGCAGGAAATGGTCTGACTTGTTATCGTTGCTTCTGTATTTAGTGCTTGGACTCTAGGGAATTTATGTGCACTGATTTCTGATAACTATAAACTATTTCTTAAGAATGTATTACCAAATAATACGTTCTGTGCTTGTTTATCACTGGAACAAATTATAAGTTGAATGTTAAAAGCCTTGGGTTTTTTAATAGAACGTTGTTGTGCAACTCATCTTAAGTAGAGAAGAATGTTAACATGTACATGAACAGATGGCGAGATAAATCCTGTTACCTTAAGCAGAGGTAATCTCTGACAAATTCATCCCTTGCTCATTAAGATAGGAAACTAATGTAGATTTTGGGGGTCTTTGTCCTGGTAGAGATATAATAGCCTGCATTGATTCTCTTGAAGTTTCTTACTAGAAACCTATAAAATCCTCATTAGAAAAAAATATCTTCATGGTTCAATTTTTGTGCTAGATTACTGCATATGTAAATACCTTTTTTATGTAAGCCTCTAAGTGAATATCTGGTTTGAAATTAATTTCCATTCCATGTAGAGGCTTTGAGCTGAAGGAGATGGTCAGACATATTTCTGTTTCTTGGTTCTTGATATTAATAAAGGTTTGTTGCTGTATTTTTTAAGACCATTTTACTCCTTTGAAATAATGAATAATGAGCAATACTCAAATAAAATTACATAGCAATACGCAGGTACTTGACTGAGCAAATTAACTTTAGACTCTAAACCCATTTATTCAAAATTGCCACCAAGGCAGTGTTGCTCTTAGGGAAACTGTTAGTCTGAAGCCAGAGAAGGAGGTCAGCAGGCTCACGTCTGATCGCATTGATTGAATACTTAAAGAAAATATTGCTTAAAGTTAACTAAGTCTCACTGTAGGAGACAGATTACCTTTCATCGAGGCTGCAAATAAAGCAGGTGGTTGAGATTTTTTAGACATGCTTTTAAATGAAGCAAGCAGTATTGGTGAGTTACTGCTAGGGCAGTGTGAATATGGTGGCATTGTATAAAGTATGAATGTGTCCATTTAATTTCAAATTTAGGGGAGAAATAAGTGGTGTAGGAGATTGTTTTACCACTTTTAAATTTCTGCTATAATCCCTTCACTTGCTTCTAGTTTTCTTTTTTTTTTTTTTTTTTGGTTAAAGAAAAAAGAAGCATTTGACCCATTCTTTAAGTGTTTGTAAAATCAGTGTTCTCTTGAAGGTGAACAGATTGACAGCTGAAAACTTATTATTACTGTTAATTTATTAAAATAGTGTGCAGCAGTTGAAATGAGAACTATCCTGACTCTTTAAGGGTTGCTTCTAGGTCTTCCAGTGACTTCCAGTTGTCGCGAACTTCTCATGGATTCCTGTGGTATGGTCAGTAATGGTTCAGGTATCTGGTTTTCCTGTTTCTGGAGTCTGAATTGAAACCTATTCTTCTGAGTGTTTGAGGAGCTCCCTGCTGATAAATGGTCCACATAGAATTTGCCCTTCTCTTTTTAAATGTTGGAGAAGTTTAAATTCTGCCTCGCTCTCTGCCTTTGAACTCGGATGGCTACAAAGTCAGAAGTTCAAAGTGAAGGTCAAGTTCTTAAGTGAAAATGTTAACTGATGCAGTGTAGTTAGCATTTGAAAGAAAGTCTATCTTTATTTAAATCATTCTTACACCTAGGGAGCTTTTCTTCTGATGTTTTATCATGTGAATTTACTGCTTGAAAATGGCATGCAGGATCAAGTTTTGCTAAAACTATTGCAATTTTATCAGATTTTTCTGATCAGGTTTTAACTTCAAACTGTCTGCTTATAAAATGTGACAAATGTATACACTGATTTGGTTTTAGAAGTTTCCCAAGGACAAGACTTAATACAGCAAACAAATTAAATGTATGTACGCTAATGAGACTGTCTTGCAAAAATAAAATTCAACTTTTCAGATAACCACTAATAATAATATTTTTCTTCTGTCTTGAATACTAGAAGTCCCTGAATTTGTTAGTGCAAGTGTGCAATCATACATTGTCAAAAATGTGAAGTTCTAAAATAAGCAAGCAACTATTGAGTGATTTGGATTCTCTAGATGTTAACGAATGAATGTGCTACCGTAGCTGTGCACCATATTTGAGTGCTAAGGAATGTTAGATGCATTCTGTTCATCTGCAGTCGTGACTTTGCGGAACAGGGACTCCTTGTGAGTAGGAGACTGCTTGGCGAGTGTGGAGATCAAAGCTGTCAATTTCGGCAGGAAAAAAGGCTGCTTCCTTTTTTAAGGAGCCAGAGTTGTTGTTATTTGGTTTATATATAGTTACTTTGAAGACCAGATAGTCTTGATATTTTTTCCTTAAGGAAAAATGACTTGCTCCTGCTGCTGTAATTCTCAAGCAGCACCAGAATGCATTGGTAATCTTCAAAGTTGCAGCCCAAACAGTTCTGAGTAGTCTCAGAAAGTATGATCCTATTTTAGTTTTTTGACTAAAATTTAGGGGAAAAAATCCTGCAGCTATTCAGAATCCTTAGGCAACAGCAAGAGTGTGAAAACTGCTCTTACCTTATGCTGCTGCTGCTTCTTGGAAAAGTCAAATAGGAGATACTGAGAGGGCTTCATAAGTCAGGGTGTTCTTGCGTCTGAAAATTTGACGTAGCAATTTTAACCATCCATAAGTTAATAAAGAGATTAAAGCAGGCTTGGATATCTAGGCAGTGTGAGCAGTCGGTGTAAAGTATTTTAGACTTCTCCTTAGGATGTTATCTGTGGCTAGTAGCTTAGACCATCTACAAAATATTTAGTACATCCTTAGGAGAAGGTTTAGAATGACTGTCCTGCTAACAGGAGGATAGTAAATAACCAAATGGCACTGAAGGTCGCAGCTGTGCTGTAAATGGGACCAGGGACACGCGCTGTCTGTAAAGGAACCCAGCAAACAAGTTTGGAGCTTGTTTTTTGTTTTTTCAATTTTTTGATCAATTCCCTGATCAGGTTCAAAACTCAGCTGTGCAAATAGGCAGTAGATAGGACAGGGCTGCTTTCTAATGGCAGTAGTTATGGCTTTGATGAATGTCAAAGCCTGCAGCTTAATCTATTGTATCTGAAAGGATCTGGGGTCTGCTTTTTTTCGGTAGACTTCATCTGTGTTGAATATAACTATCTAGTGGGGTGGATACATACTAGTAACCTCCAAAGCTCCTCCTTAAGACTATGTTCCCCAGGACTTTAGTTGTGTGGTTTTCAGGGTTTTATAACTGTTAGTCTGTCACTGCTTCAGTCTTTCTGAAGAAACCTCTTTCATTTAAATCTTGTCTTGGCATCTGTAACATCAGTTCCGGTTTAATTTTGCTTTGTGAAGGGCTTCACGTGAATTTGTTTTCAGGCTTAGCTGAAATGTATAAAAGATCTTATAAAGATGTCTGTCCTTCACAATATAAGCCAGTGAAATGAAGTAGATAAAACAAAAGCTTGGCCAGAGTCTTAAAGAATTTAAAGAATCTGTTAGAAATCTGTGAAGAATCTTGCTGTCTATGTGGCGAGTCCACGGAAGTACAGTCAGTTTGTTTAAAGAACATCTCTGTGGTGTGTTTCAAGGGGGGGGACCCCACCCTTCTAGTGGGTGTGAATAGCAAGGGAAAATAAAACAAAGATTTGTGTTATGTACAGTATTTGCTGCAGAGAACTTTTTTAATTTCTAGATTGTTACATGACTTAAACCCATGATAATTTACATGTAAAGGGCTCACCTAGTTCAGTGAAACTGTGTTTTAATGAGGATTGCTGTTTATGTAACCCTCCTAGCAGAAACTCATTATTCATGATTTTTATCTTGCTACTTGATATGCGTACTAGCTGTTGTTGGAAGACATCTTATTGCCTGGACTCAACTCTAACCTGGCTGTGTGTAAAAGCTGTAGAATAAAGTAGAAGTAATATTGAAAAATAACATGGTTCTTGTGGTAATCTCTTGTAAGACTATTTTAATAAAAAGACGTAGATATTGTGGTGAATATGGGAAGTTGTATGATAGTACTGAGCACAAGATTGGAATTGGAGAAATGTAAGATGTCATTTTCTTGGTGGTGGCCTTAAGCAAATGTGACCTTTCAGAGTTTTTTCCCCTTACATAGTAGTGAATGACACTTCCTTTAAGGTGCTGTTAAAGGGAATACTTAAGCAATTTTGGTGATGTTGGGGATGTATAACTTAATACTTCTCACATGTAACTTTTTTTTATGCGTGTCTAATGTTTCACTTCCTTTTCAGGTCTGCTAAATCTATTCCGAAGGCAAGGGTAGACAACCAGTACAAGGGAAGTGTTCCTTCTTTAAATGGACATCCGCTCTTGCGGTATGGCCCAGATATCCAGTACCAATGGATTTAAACAGCGCTCATCACCTTCTTTGGCAGCTGCAAGGTCAAAAGATGTGGACAAAGAGGAGGCATTGCAGATGGAAGCTGAGGCATTAGCTAAGATGCAGAAAGAAAGAGGTGTTGCTGGTAATAAACAAACTTTTCATTCGTTAAGCAGCACGAGACAAAAAGCACAGACTCGTAACAAGCAGGACCATGATCTCATGGTGTTTCCAGAGTCTGATGCCAAGAGCATGGAAGATAAACTAAGTACCATTGACATAGAGAAGCTTACTCATGCTGAACTAGAGAAACTGCTGCTGGATGACAGTTTTGAATCTAGTAAAGTACCTACGTTACCAGTAAGTCCTATTTTGAGCTCATCTCTGTCTTCGCAATTTTATCTTGGGCCTATGGGTCAGAGACGACAGTGGATGCCTGGGATACCAGCACCTGTGATGTGCACTTTACCTCCTATTTACCCCTCAGCTACTTACACAAAACAGACTGGTATATTTCAAAATGGATTCCATCCAAGTATGTCCTCCTATCACTCTAGAGAACCTATTTATCTTGGTCTTCCAAGACAGTCGCAATACATTTCATACCCATTGGCAGCTACCACACCTTTCCATCCACAAGGAAGCCTACCTATATATCCTCCAGTACTTACACCAGAAATGGCAAAAGTATTTGACAAAATTGCAAGCACCTCAGAATTCCTGAAAAATGGGAAGTCAAGCACGGACCTAGAAGTGAATACTATAAAGTCTGCGGTTTCTAATCTGCCAGCCTCGGAAAGCTGCAGGGACGTTAGTAAATTTGATTGGTTAGATTTGGATCCCCTAAGTAAACCTAAAGTGGATAGTGTGGAGACTTTAAATAAGGCAGAGAATGATGGAGAGAGGGCTTCAAGTATGACTGCTGAAGATCCATGGGATGCTGTGCTGTTAGAAGAAAAGCTGTTAGTAACTTGTCATCTGGAAAGAAAAGTTAATGGGAAATCTTCTGGAGCAACAGTTACAAGGAGCCAGTCCTTAAACATGCGAACAGCTCCACTTGCAAAGTTACAGGGCCAAACGTTACAGGTATGTAAATTAGTATTTTTAAATTGCAGTATAATAGTAAAGATTAATCACAACATTTAAAGGCACTTTAAGGTCTGGGTTTGTTTGTTAAATATTACTTGGCTTGAGCAGTGTCCAAATAATGTGATGTTACTGGTGTATGTATGTATGGGTGATATTCAGAGAATTGAACATTATTGCTGAACTAAATTCCAAAGTAACTCTGGTCTTGTATAATTTTTCCACTTCTGTATTTTTAGTTTTTGGTAGAGAAAGTACAAAGACTAAAGGAGAAGTCTTTAGTGGAAAAGCCAACGCTCTGGCAAGGGTGATAACGGCAGGAAGAATTGTAGTTGTAGAAACTGGTTAGAGGGGAGAGAGTAAAAGTTTTGTTTGCCTTTGAGACTTTGGATTGCAGCTGGTTTGAATATGTATTGTCTTTCTAGGTGTTTTTAATAGGCTAGGAATATGCCATAAACAACAGTTACTGGTGAAGGATATTTTCCAAGTTGCCTCTTAATTCTTCCCTCCCCCCCTGACTGGGGGAGTGTTTTTTTTTTCCCCTCAGAAAAAGGAATATTTACTAGACTCTGGTTTAAAGGTCTGTTTAAATTTCCATTGAAGTGAAATTTTTGGCCCCTTATTTGAAGGATTTCCTGTTTTTTCTGGGCTAGTTGTCAGTGTTCTGGCAAAAGTGTAATAGAAGACCGGTGGAAAAGGACACACACAAAAAAAAATCCCTAAGCCCAAAAAACCCCTTTACCTCTGTTTTGCATTTTTAAGTGCATTTTTAGCAAGTGATTGCATTTTTAACATTACATGTGTGAAGATCCTGGGTCTAACTTACTTTTTTTTTTTCTTCTACTCACTGTTGAGCTGTGATATGTGAGCTCAGTTATTTCCTAGTATGTAGAGAGGCATGTAAATTTGGGCTCCTCAGTAGTTTGCTTTTTCAGTTTGTCATGTTATCTAGTGATATGTTTCTCAGTTTTCCAGAGGTGGTTTTTTGACTTAACTGTTGACTGGATTATCTAGACTATATTGGATCAGTGCTTCTGAGGTGTTGTCTGTAGAAAGTATTATTTGACTGTTGATGGATGAAATATGTTTTTATTAATACCGGGGTTTTTTCAAGAATGCAGTTTTAAAAGAGTCTTTCCTGTTCATCAGGTCCAATCCCATGCTATTTTCAGATCATGTGTTAACTGATTCATAAAATGCACAAGCTCTGCTTTCACAGTGGTCTTTTCCTTCTGCGACTTTTGATTTGAAGGCTGTTCCAGACCCTCGCTGTCCTCATCAGTCACCTGATTTTCAGCAGAAATGTTTTCATAACTACTTTGTAGCAAGTTGTTGTTCTTAGCAGAATGGAATATCAGGTATTTAAGATAAAGGACCATTTTGATGTTTACCTCAACGTAAGAGACAGTGACTTTCTGTCACCTTTTATTGCAAGCTCTGTGCGATAGCTTCTCTTGCCTGTTGCTCTTTTTTTTTTTTTAAGGTGACTTATGAAAATTTTAGTTCTCTATGTGAGAGCCTAGTGTACCATGTGCCTTGTACAATGGCATGAATAAACCCTCATTACAGGTAGGGGCATCCTGCTTGATACACTTTTTTTGCATTTGCTTTATTCACGATGGCATCACAACAGCACATATCCTGTAGTCAACTAATATATGTGATTTTCATAAGCCACCATCTTTTTCAAACAAATTCTTAGTTTATAGCAGACTCCTGCAGTGAATGCTCAATTGAAGGTACGAGATTTATTTTCCACTTGTGTCCGTGGCTAACTAGTTTTGGTATAGTATTCCAGTTCTAGTCTGTGTTTTAAAGTTAGCTGATGATACAAGAGTGTAAATTATCAACAGGATTGTTATTGAAGGTTCGAGATTTATTTTCCACTTGTGTTTCTCCAGTCTGTGGCTAACTAGTTTTGGTATAATATTCCAGTTCTAGTCTGTGTTTTAAAGTTAGCTGATGATACAAGAGTGTAAATTATCAACAGGATTGTTTCTGATGCTTGTGCAGAGTTATTAAAGAAGATAATAAATAGATCTAAAGACAAATGTCTCAAATGGGTATCCTTTCAACAAAACTGGTGGCTTTTGCTTTAACTTTTGCCCATCTGGTGCTGCTACTATATTTTCTACTTTAAATAAATTTCCATCGATATAGTAGGAAGCTGAGTTATTTAGCCTCTATTTTTGGCAGTTCTCTTGTATGTTATCCGATTTGCCTTCAGGTATATGTTTCCTCTAAAGTATATTCTGAAGTCTTGCACCCTAACTAGTCTGGATCATTTTTTTCCCCTGAATAACTCAGTCTTGCTGCCGCTCTAAACAAAACTATTAGTAAAAATTTCTAATCATATATTTTGATATTTAATCCCTTCAATCTATAGATTGGTTTGAGTTTTACTTCATATTTGAAGACTCTAGATACTCAGTATTCCCCCTAAATACTTAAGTGTCACTCTCCTTTCTGAAAGCTGAGGCAAAATCATAATTTTGTCTTATTTAAGGTGTTGTCTTCTGTACCTTTCCTCTCCACAGAGCTGAAGAGTCTTGTGGCTTTATATATTACTGGAATCCATTTTAACTTGACTTCTGGTAACTTACTGGGGTTTGGGTTTGGTTTTTATGGTTAAGAGTAATTGTATTTGCAGACAGCTTCTATTTTTGCAGGCTGTGTTGATATGAACTATTCATCTAGTTTGGCCCAATGTCCTTTCTTACAAGTTATTTCCTGTTTGATAGCTTTTGCACCTCTTAGATGTGCTTATCCGTAAGTTAAAGAAATTCAAATCCATGTTGCTTAAAACCCTAGTATCTGAGTCCAGTGGATTTTAATTAGATTTCTCAGTTTTTTCGAAGCTTGTCCTCCTGAAATTATGTTCTAAAAAGTGATCAGAAAAATAGTATTGAAATTCAACTAAAATAGCAAGGAGGTATTTAATGTTCTTGATTTTATACCAGGAGGTAATTTCCAGCAATGCATATATAATTGTAATAACGTTAGGTTTCTCTCCTTAGCCAAATGCAACCCTGAGGTAACAATTAAACCTTTTCTTTTTCCTTTGCTCATTACATTATAATTTATTGTTTATCCTGGCTAAGCTTGCATGTGTACCAATGGCTTATAGTTCTCTAAACATCTTTATATAATTCACAGCAAAATTTACAGGTTTGTCTGCTGTAAAAAAATCAGAGTGTCACGTAGTGGCATAAAGTGGCAATGTTGCATCGCTGGTGTGACTATATTTTAAGTAATCCCCTTGTGTAGTCCTTTTATATTCTAGTTAGAGTTGCAAAGTGCTTTGAGTACTTATTTGTAGTATTACATAACTTCTTTAAAAAGAGTTCCTCAGTGGAGGAAAACTTAACATTTGTATAGCCAACTTCTTGATTTGAAATGATTGAGTTTTGTGTTGAGCGCTGACTGGCAGTAGTTGAGTCTCCATCAAAGGTGTTTACCTTTCACTTGGTATGTTAACTCTCTGTTTCCTTGTATGATTTTTTTTTTTGTTTTGTTACTGTGTAATTGCCCAAAGAATACATGTAGTATATACAATTGCACAGGGTTGTCAGTAGGTCTTGTGCAGTTGCCAGAAGTATTTTTATGTGACAGAACTCGTCTGAGATGGTAGAATAGAAGAACTTTTTTACATTTAAGGTATTATACATGCTTCTGAGTCTTGTTCCATGTTTTGTGGCTATACACTGGAGCTTTCCTGCTCCAGTCGCTTCCTGTGGTATGGCTAACCCCCAATTATACAGAATTTATCCTTTTGAACTGATTGGTGTTCGTGAAACTAATAGTTTAGCTGAAATAACTAGGTTTAAATGCAATTCAAGTGCCAGTTACGGGTTGCATATATTATCCCTTCTAAGTTTGTGCTATACTGCTTAAACAAGTTAATTTGAGCAAAAAAGTTCTAAAAGGCAAAGTCCTGACAGTCCCTGGCTCTGTATGTTACAGACTTGACGCCTTTTCTGAGACAGTCTAATTTGACTATATTGTCTGATATGCTGTAATGAAATTAGATGCTCAGCTAACTTTGTCAGCTAATAATAAACAACCCACACACTCGTGAAGTAGTTATTCACTAGTTCAAGTATGAATAAATTGTGATGATTTTCAGAAAATCTATAGTGCAGTCTGTGTGGGTCTTTTTCTGGACTTCTGGGTGGATTAAATGTTTCTGTAAGCATTGTAAAAGCTCTGGATGTAAAATGTAACTGGTCAGAAGGCTTTATTCTCTGTGTGCAATGACGCTAGGTTGGACAATGAGCAAGCTCTTCAAGATCAGCTTATTCCAGGGAGTATCTGGCTGGAGTTTCACGAGTGCTTCAGGCTAGTGGTGGCTTTTAGACTACAGATGATTTAGTTCCACCTCAGCCCCACCACTTGTTCCAGCTGCTCTCTGCTGTTTGCTTACACTAGCATTCGTATGGCTGTGTTCTGAATCGGATCAGAGTAAGATATGGATTAAAAACTGCCACAACTTTGTGATTTATTTTTCTTTAAGTTTATTAGATTTTGTTGTTTGAAACTGGAGATCTCTTTTAGCAATTATTCTTTAAATTGGATGCTTCTAAGATTGTGGTTTACATTTTGGGGAGCTGGGGGGTGCATGGTGTATCAGGGATTAAAATAGTAGTAGCTTGATAACATGAGATTAGTTCTGGGTTTAGTGTTCTGAATGCTACTTCCTTCCAGTGTGCAATTTATCTTTTCCAGCTTTGTAGGAAAAGGTAGTCGTGGGCAGAACTGATGTATAATGGTTCTTCCTAGGACTGTACTGAAGGCTGAATTGCAGAAGTGGAGGAAAAAAACACTTGCCTCTGTTTTCTTCCTCTGGTTCAGCAAAATCTAGCCAAATTCTAATGCAATGGGTCACTGCTGAGAGCTCGGAAACTGTTATTCTTGCAACTTAATCTTAACTGGTAATGATACTGTCAAATCACCTCTGTAAAGGAGTCGCTGGTCCAGTGAATCTTTATTTTTCAACTTAGTACACATTTTTCTTCTTATAGAAGTAGACATAAAGCTAATAGTAAACCTCAGACTTCTGAAAATCGATCATCTACACACGGCTTTGCTGGCTATAGGAATATGTTTGCAGCTATTTAAACACTGTATTATCTTTGAGTTGCAGAAAGACAATGGGACCACTGGCATGCTGACAGAAAACGTGCTTCTCCAAGAAATTGAAGGGCAGAATCAAGAACTGTCAGCTTTTTCTCAAGCAGTTACAAAGTAAGAAATTATTGAACACAAATTAGCTTTCAGAAAAGATAAAGCCAAATAACTAATTTTCAGTTAGGTTGATAGGGATAGTCCAACATTTATTTTTGCTTGATGGGGTGGATTTCAGTATGTGTCCTTTTCCCTTTTCTTATCCCAGTTTTTCCTGGTTTTGTCTTGTTTTTTTCAAGAATGCAACAGGATTATTAAGGTGTTCAGTACCAAGGATTTTGGATTATCATATCTCCTCTTTATTCTTTTGGTCCTGTGACTTTCACTTTTTCCCCCCTGCTTTTATAATACTTTTTTATCCTCAAACTATTTTTCTGTATTTCCATATCTGTATCTACTTCTTCTATATATTATAAATATAGTTTCTTTTGAAAGAATTTGAAGTCTTTCTTAGTTAATGCACCTCACTAAATCCTGTCACTCAATGGCTTTCTAACCCTTAAATGCTCTCATTTTTTTTATTGCTTCCACAACTGGAATTCTGTAGCAAATAAATCTTTCAAACTTGTTCCTGCTTTGGTCAGCTGGTGAAGTTTCTTAAAGGCCATACCAAAGAACATGGGACTTGATAACCTAGTGTGGTACCCCTATTTTTTTGCTTACTGCCACAATTTGCTTTTTTCCTACAGAAAATGAACTAGGAGTCTTGCCTTTTTTCCTTTCAAGATAAAATCCAAGAACTAATGGGGGAAATAGAGATCTTTGAAGGATAACCGCTGCTTTTAAAAGCAGGCGTGTTTATGAAATGAAAAGCAAACTCAATAAAATCAGTGAAAAGTCATATACCCGTGAAACTTACTGATGAACAACGTTAGGATAAAGCTCACATAAAATAGTCTTGTTGCAGCAGTTTCTAGTTAAATCTAATTGCTACTCTTTCTTTCAAGACCCAGTGCTTAAACTGCTGTTGGACTTCTCACTGGATAACTCTTGCTAGTGGGATTCCCCCCCTTTTTTTTATTCATACTATTGTAAGGAATCAAGGTGATGAAATAGATGAGTACTCTTCTTAATCTCCTGTAATACTGCTTCAATGTTGGCTGAAGGTTAAGGTTAAATACCTATTTAACACAGATAAAATAAAAAGCAGCTATCAAAGTACTGTCTATTCATTACTAGGTGAATGTTTTATACTATTTGTATCCTAAAGAAAAGCTTTTTCCCTACTTTAGGCCTCTTCTCAACTTCCACAACTTGGAATAACTACCTTCTGCATAGTATCTAAGCTCAGATTTGAATTCCAAAAATTAAAACATGTAAAGAGTTTTGTAGTGCTTTGTACATAAAAGAAATTATCCTTTTTATAAACTCATTTTTAGCAAATGCTATGGATTAGCTTTTTTAAATTTGTTTTAGAGCTTAGCTTATACAGAAGCTGGATATGTCCTGTAAGCATTGATCTATTAAATATTTTGAGCTATATGGAAAACCTGCCTAATTAGAAGCTAGGTTTTTTCCCAGCTAACTACTGCTTGTGTAATTATTGTGGACAGTGTTCTGTTGAGAGTAGAAAAATTAAATGGTGTTTTGTACATGCAATTTAAGTAAAGAGCAAAAGGTAGTCTTTACTGTTCTGGCTTGTGGTTATTACCATGTGATTTTGCTTTAGTCTTAGACTTAGCCATTGCAATGTTTCATAAACCTTCTCTGCTTTCAGATTGAGGACCAAGTTTCCTTATACTAATCAGCAAACAAATCCAGGCTTTGTGCTGAGTCCAGTCATGCTGCAAAGAAATATAAGTGGGGAGAGTGCCAGTATCAAGGTTTCTATAGAAATTGAAGAATTCCAGCAACCAGTAACTTTTACGTGTGATGGTATGTTTCTGCTTTTTAAATCGGAGTTTGCTTGTAAGACTTAGAATGATGGGTTAAGACTGTACACTCAGTTTAGGCCAATGGCTTTCAGTTTTTGTATTCCCTGGGTTTCGGGTGTGTGGACTGCTTGTGGGGAATGTGGAAAAGGTAACTGAAGAAAGAGCCTAATTCTGGGTCAGTGCCTCCATCAGAAAATATTTAGAAGCTGACAAAGTGAAACATCTTTTTAGAAAGGAAAGCCAAGCGAACCCAAAGGGCTTTTCTATCCACAGCTGGGAATGTTAAAACAGCTTTTCAAGAGTTTGACCTACTTTATGGTAACCGAGGGAACGATGACACCAGGCTTGAGATTCTTAACTTTAAATTAATTTTTTTATTTCAGCAGTCTAACATATGTTTAAATAAATTCTTGCAGGCTATCTAGAAATTCAGACAAATTGTTGTTGGGAATTAAGAGTAAATACTGAAATTATTTATCACTTGACTTCGATATATGTTTATGAACACAAACACTAAAATAATACTGTTGTGATGTGCCACGATTAGCCGGCGTACTTTTATGGGTAACCAGGAGTATTAGTTTGGGATGTAACGTTCAGGTTTACCTCGTTCTTGTACATAAATTCACGTTCCCTGTGCAGTCTAGACTACACAGCATGTTGTATTAAAGGCTGTAATTCTGGATGCTGTTAGTTTCTGGCATTTCTTGCTGGTAAAACAACTGAGCAACTTACTTTTTTAGCCTCCGTACTGCTGTAGTCTCTTAGCCCTTGCGAGGGTTCCCATTTCCAGGCCATGTTACCTGGTAGTGGATCTGTGTTGTGGTGAGGTTTTTTAGCATTTGGTTCTCTAGCTGTAACAGTGTAGATGCTTTAGAGTTCATTGTTCTCAAACAATATGAAGTTGCTCTATTGGGAAACAAGCGTAAGTGTTTTCATTCTATATTAATTTGATGGACTTTATAGTTATTCTCATGTGATTTAATACCCTTTTTGTTAGGAAATGAGGTGGACTGTAAGTGTACCCTAGGAAGGGTTTCTATTCCTCATGCTGAAGACTACACTTGCCTAATATTACAGGCTTAATCCTTTCCTACAAAAGACTTTAGTAGCATAACTAAAATGTTACGGCGTCAGTCCTTTATTTCTAGAAGTTTTGTGAATACTTTGCAATGTGTTTTGCATTCTAGCCCCAGATATCTTATCATTTACGCTTTCTGCTTGCTTCCTTTTTTCTGATGCTTCAGCATCACAGTTTTACTAGTCACAATATGAACTAGTTTTAGGTGTATTTAAAGCTCTTCTCTTCCTTTAATTGCTTCTGTTCTTGGTCAAATTGTTGCTTACCTTAGCATCCTAATGCTAGAACTACTTTAGAATAGCTTTCAGTCCGGCTTAGAAGGAACTGCAGCCTTTCAGTGTTCTGATGACCTGATGTGTAAGAAAGGATCCAAGAGGAACACAGTTGAACTTTTAGAGCTTATTTGTGTATACCTATTTATTTTGCACTGGTTTGTTAGACTTTATGTGGAAGTACAAGTCTACCTGAGCAGTCCTTGCGTGTCGACAAGAAATGAACATCTTTCAATAGGATGGTGTGCGGGGAAAAGGCGGTAACATGATCTTTGCACTGCTCCACTAGGCTTTGCAGGACTGGCAGACCTTCACCAATGCACCCTGTCACTATAGCCCATAAGCTGTTACTGCATCTTTTTTTTCTCTATCAACCACCATATTCTCTGCTCATGGTAGTACAGCAGTTTCACTCTAGATTAACAATAAGTTAAATAGCCTTAATAATGAGGTAAATAGTGGGTTTGAATTCATAATTCTTATCATTCGTTGTTCTTGAATTCCATATGCTCATTCTTCATGTGCTATCAAATACCTCTGTGCTTGTAATAACTAGTCATCTATTAATGAGATGAAGCACTTGCATTATCTTGTGGGAAATATTGTTGTGGCATTACCTCTCTGTATCTGCCGTAGTAGTAACATTTCTTAAGAAAAAGAAGATTCAGAAAAATTAGGAAGGTCCCTAGAGGGGGAAAAAACTCCACTCAAAGTACTGATGAAAAACTAAAATGCTTTTATATAGTGTGTTTTTTACAGACTTTTGAGGCACTTGGTGACATTGTTCGCAAATGATTTAAAGGAGAAGATCAGAAACTAGTAGGGAAGTGTAGAGAGCATTTTGTACTTAAGATGTTTGTGTTGTTAAAACACGCTTATGTATTTTTCCTCAGTGACAGCTGGTGGCTGTAGGGCAGTGGATTTTGGATTTGACTGGGATTATCTTTTGCTCTGTAGTTGCTGAATGGAAGAGAGACTGTTTTCAAAAAAGCCTTTGGAGCCTGATGTGAAAATACTGGTAGTTAATAGCTGCTTTTTGCAATGGCTTGGTGATGCTTGCTGAGATCTGATCTGTACAATGTGGAAACTGTCCTAGACAAATGGAAAGGAAAAAGAAAAAAGGACTTTCAGTAGGATTTGCATCTGCTGCAGCTGACACTCACTTCCTCAAAAGCAGAACAAATAGAGAAGTTCCATCTCCAACTCTTCAGATAATGATTTTTAAAATTCAAGCAGCTTTGGGATCACTTACCTATTTGAAGTCCTTGTTAAATAAGGCAATTGTATAATTTAAAAAGGCTCTCTTCCTATAAAAACTCCTGGAAAACAGATTGCAGACTATTTTTGTACTTTTGGTTAAGTGACTACACTATATCCTAATTTAAAAAAGATGTATTGATTTCTTAAGCTACAGGTCGGTCTTACAAGACACCTTTCCTTGCACAAAAAAGTGAAGATCTTAAACTATGAGATTTAGGAGATTAGGGAAGACTTAAACTTCTATAAAAGTATAAAAATAAATTTCATTAAATAATTACAATTTGAGTGAATAATGGTTAATATCACTTGCTGTAGATTTATCTTTAACTTTTAGATCTAATTTCTTTAAACAGTGAGTTCCCCTGTTGAGCTTATAATAATGCAGGCACTTTGCTGGGTGCATGATGACTTGAATGAAGTGGACATTGGCAGCTATATCCTGAAAGTCTGTGGCCAAGAAGAAGTTTTACAGAAGTAAGCAAACTCTTTTTCATTAATATTAAACTTCATGCTTTTTCATGGCACAGTTGCTGGAAACTATATCTTTAATGATTAAATATGCAAAAGCAGAAATCTTAAACGTAGGAGAGTTACACTTTGCACAAAGATCAGAAGTCTTTAGAGTTGCTCTGGGATACAGCAAAGTAGTTCTCAACAGCTTCCTAGAAGTCTTTTCTAATCTGCAATCTGTTGTGTTGAACGCAAACAGGTGTTTTTCCAGATACAGATTTCTAGAGCATTTCTGTAGATGGATGTTGTAGTTTTTAGCTGCTTCTCAAATCCCAGCAACCGGGAAAAAAAAAATCTACTCTTTTTTTTTTTAATAATCTGAAGTAATCTGTTTTTGGTTTTTTGTTTTTTTTTTTTTTTCCTCAAAACAAATAGGTTATTAGTTCCCATTAGTTTTCTGGATTAGACTATTTGGTTTCATTGTAAGCCACAGCAGTTAAGAGCTTTAGCAAAAGTATAGGCATCTGTAATAGTATGCTAAGACTTCTGCAGCAGTAAAAAATCAGATAAACAAGTGTGATATGGAGGTTGATATACCATTTCCTTATTGTGAGCCAACAGGTTACCTTAAATGTTCCATGTGAGTTTTTTGAAAAAACACTGCATATTTTTGGTGTAACTATAGGTTTCTTTTGTTTAACAGTAAGCACTGCATAGGAAGTCATGAATATATTCAGAACTGTCGGAAGTGGGATACAGAAATCAAACTGCAGCTCTTGACCCATAGTGTAATATGCAGAGATCTGGCACGAACAGTAAGTACCTCCTAAACTGCAGCAGCAATATAAGTTGTCAGGAGGTCAGGAGTTTGCAACAGAGTTGATGGATCTGAGGTGTAACCTTTTTGTGTGATTAACAAATTAGTATGTCTGTATGGTGTTGGGAATTGTATTCTTTTATATTAAGAGGAAGTAAAATACATACTGAATTTTCACAAAGCGAATAATATAAATATGAAAAATCTCCCTTACTAGATATCCTGGTTTCAGCCAGGATAGAGCTAAACCACGACACTAGACCAAGTACTATAGCTGGAAAGAGTACCCAAGTATTGGACAAAACTTGCTGCCTGAAAGAGAAGCAGCAAATTTCAGAGTTAAAAGTTGAGAACAGTTTGGTTTTTTTCCAAATTCAATATATGTATCAGACTATCAAAGAGGGAGGAATATTTGATATCTGCATAGTTAGGCACTCAATTGCTGTTTTTTCCCTCTTCCCCCTGTGCTAATGTATACACATTTCGTAGGCTATTAATTAGTTATCTCTTTTCCCCTTTGAAGAGATCACCTTACATCTTCCCACTTCTACTCCACAGGTACTAGTAATGAAACTTCTAAAACAGTATTACAAACTATAGAAATGCGAGAACTGGACTTAATATCTAATGTTTTATTGCAGGAAGATGATGACAGAACACCCATACATCTAACCAAACACCTCTACAAAGTAGAAAAGCCTTTCAGAGAACCTATTATAAGGTAATGGTATGTGGTTATTTTAGTAATCAAGCCCACTGCTGAATTTCTGACCAAGGTTGTTATGTTTTTGCACTTGTGTCCAATAATTACTATTTCTTGCAGGTCTTCTATTGAAGAGCTTCTTGATGTGTATCACAAGCAAGTTAACATAGCTCTTAAAAATGAGGTAAGGTCACTGTAAATTATTGCTGAACCAAAAGTAGTATGAGAAAGTTTACTAATGAGATAGCTGGAAAAAAGACTTCCAGGTATTCTTGGGGAAACTGAGATCTGAACAAGCTGTCAAACGTAAATTTGCAGTCATGGATTGTTAGACTGCTTTTCCTCTCTTCTTCCTAGCTTTTCTTGCAAACTAATTATTACCTAATCGTCACAACTAGAAATGTATCTTCCAAGTCCGGGGTGCAAAACAAGGTTTTCCTCAAAAATGCTGGAAGAGATTAATTCAGGGGAATAGGGAGAAGGACTGAATCCTGATTATGTCAGTTGTCAGTCACGAATGATATATTGGTAACAGATAAAAAAATTACACAAAAGTGAGCAGTAACAGTGGTGAACAATGGGAGTTACAACTGAAGCATGTTTGGAACATACAAGTAAGTTTTACACAAAGTGTGATAACATCTTATTCTGCACTACAGGATTAATTTAAAATACACTGTCAAAACCATTGTGTATTTCAGTGTAGGATAAGTAGTTTAAAACAGCTTGCATGTGAAGTAGTTTGGAGTAATTTCCTAAATGCAAAAGCTAGCTGAAGATAATCTGCCTTACTCATTTCTAAAAGGAGAAGCTTAGTTTAACTCCTGATAGAAATGTAACTTGGAGACTTAAATTCTTAAACATTAGGTAACTATGTTTCTTAAGCAGTTCCTGTAAGGAACAGTCTTGCAATGAATGACTTAATTACAATACTTTTTGTTTCCATTATGTTTGTTTGCCTCTCCAGGAATGCAGGTCTGAACAAGCTGCTGTCCACTATTTACATATTCCCTTGATGTTGTTTAATTCCCTTGATGGTGATTCACCATGTTCTCAAGGGGAGTTTTGAACACAATCTTTTTTGTAGAGTAGTGAGATGTTACTGCTCCTTGATATGGTGGTGTTTTTGTTTCTTTGCTCTTGCAGCTGCTTCAGCTCGCTTGTTTAACTGTGATTTCACAGGCTGAGGTGAGGAATGCAAAACATCTCAATTCAGACTTATGTTCCACTGTTTCCATAGTCTTTTTGAGGATGAGCGATGTAGCTTGTAGGTGATGATGATAAGGTCCAAATATCAGTACTTGTTGCGTTTGAAATTTTTTACTTCCTGAAGTGAATTCCTGTACATATTCAGTAGCTGAAGCTTGCTAATCGAAGTGAAACAGTAATCTGTAAATAACTTGTACGTAGCCTTTGATTTAACGTCATTGGACACTTAAAAGTTATCTGTTGTCTTTTTATTGAGATTGATTTGAGAACCTTGATAATTTTGCTTTTCATGTGCCAAAACAGCTGTTATCTTCAAAGTGATAGCTTCGAAAGTATGGCTTAATATTTACAATGTCTCTGACTTCTATGGTTATTTTCTTACCAGGACAAAGTTAATTGTTGCCAGGTAGCTCCCAATCCAAAACCCTTTTGATTTAAATGGCTTCTTAACTATCGCTTTGTAGGAAGCTCATGAGAATGTGCCTGGAAGTGTGGGGGTTAGGAATCAGTTTATATTTTACCAAGAGGATATTACACTAACCTTTCTTATCTAGTTGTAAGTGCTCATAAGTGATTGTGAAGGAAACGTATATGTTAGGTCTTTAAAAAGTAAACAGTTATTTTGAAGCAAATATCTTCATTTTCTACACGTGTTCTTTAAAATTGGATTAAGACTTTGTTTATATTAAAAAACCAAACCCAAGAAACCTAAGATGATTTAGATTTAATCTAAAAAGCTATCTGAAGAGAAGGAGGAAGGGAATATTAGGAGCATCTTGACTTTGTCTGTGGCCGACTACTAGTACTACTAGTGTTTTCATTCTCTGATAAGAAGGTGATCTGTTCCAGTCAAAAAAGATTCTTGCTAAGTGTGCAATCCCCTTTCCTTTCCTTTCCTTCTCCAAGATGACAGTTTGCAATTGCTTCATCTGTAAGAGCCATTTAAGTGAAATAATACGTAAGGCAAAAGTGGCAACAAACGTTTCGCAAAAGTATATTAAAGTGAAAGAAAGTTCCATCACAGAAGGTATACTTTAGTGTAAGTGTAATTTGAATCTGTATGTTTGTTTTAAGAGGGCTGAAATTGAAACACTGCTCATTAGCATTCCATCCTCACACTAATTGAGTGTCTTTTTTTGAACTACACTTTTTTTTTTAAGCCATGAGGGAATTTTAGCTTAGTATCTCATTAGAAAATACTTGGTCTGCCTACAGTTTAATAGAAAAATGGTTGGAAACCTCCTAACGTTTCCCGGGACACTGTTCTAGAATTTGTACTACTATTTTTTTGGGCGTTGAGAACATACTTATAGCTCAGTTATCAATGCTGAGGTTTTTGTTACACTGCAGTTTAACTGAGATATGCATCTCATAATGAAATTTTCTTGGCAATTTATTCTAAAAAAAAAAAAAATAAAAGCAATATTGAGTTTCACAATTGTGATCAGATCAATCTGTTCTTTCATACATTCCTTATTAGAACCAGCATAAAGCAGTAGATCATGTAATTAAGACTGTCAGAAAAATCTGTTCCACATTGGACTGTGTAGAGACTCCTGCAATAACAGAATCTGTGAAGAAGCTAAGGAGGGCTGTTAATCTTCCAAGGACTAAAAATGCTGAGGTAAACTTTCACACTATAAATTGCTTTCTGAGATATGCTTTTTAACACTGATAAATACTATTTCCTAATCTTTGGTAGTTGCAAATACCAGCAACAGTTCAGTCAGGGTTATGTTTGCTTTTTTTATTTTACCTGATATCTTCCATTTATTTTAACGTCTCTTTGCTGTTAATGCATTAATCGCTTGTGGAATCCTTTCCTGTTCTAAATAGTGACTTTTTAAAAAACTAGTTTTAAAATACTGTTTTCTGGTCCTGTAGAAGGACACAGAAAACAACTACAGACTTGTGTCACAGTACATGCTACTACATCTGACCGAGGGAAACTGATAGCTAGCTCATGCCCTCTGAAGTCAATGCAGTTATGCTTAACAGAGGAATTCACATCCTGTATCTTCTGTGCAGTATTTGTGGGAGTAGCAATAGCATCTTAACTCTACTAAAAGTGTAAGGAGAGCTTTCAACTCTTCTGCAGCAGTTGTAGTAAACTTCTTAGACTTTCTCTGCAGCATTAGGAACTCACTGGGTTTCGTTTTTAAATCACAACCGTAGTTTCCATTAAAAGTTCTAGCAGAAGCTGAATTTGGCATGAAACCATCCTTTATTAGAAGGGAGTAAATTCCCATGATTTTTTTTTTCACCTGTTGGCTTCAAGTGTCCTTGCTGAGACTAGACATTGTTTTAATACTGTATCATGTTTAGACTTCCATTTTAGCAGACCAAGAAGCAAACACAGCAGATAGTACAAAGTGACAGTACTTGCTGTTCGTTTTCTCACTTAACAGGTTTTTTGTTCAGTAAATTTATAGTAACTCTGCCTATAAAAGATACCTTAACAAGCACCACAAACAAAGCAGCTCTTCAGACTTTAATTAGTGGGTAATAGAGCTTCTGCTTTCATCCATAACAGCCCTGACTGAGTTTTATCTCTACTCAGAGAAGTTAGAGTATCCCGAGTGATATTCGGATGTACTGTGTCTCTTAAAAGTTTATAAAGGATATGAAAATAGCTGTGACTTGACAAAACATGAGCTTTTGAACTTGGTGAATAGTTGCTGCATGATACAGAAATTGTGATGCCGTCAGTTAACTCTTGAGGAACTTTTAGTAAAAAGATGTCTTACCTAAACCCAAATATGGCCCTAATTCAGGTGTTTTGTAATTTCTGTACAAGATACTTAAGAACAATGGTAAATTAATGTGGGTTTCTTAGTATTGAAATTTGCTCTAACTTTACTGTGTAGGTATCCTTAAAATGTGGCGATGACACTAGCAAGAGCTCATCTGGTGAGTGAAGTTCTTCAAGTTTATGTAAAAACCTGCTTTCAGGTGGCTGTTTTAGGAAGATATGCATTAAAGATGAATTATTATTTAGGTTCACTGCAGCCTGAAAACCCTCTGAAAGTGAGTATAGACCAATTAACAAGAGCAGTTGAGGCCCTTCTGCGACTCCACGTAAATTCATGTAGCAGTTCTGCAGCAATTTCTTTAAAAGATAGTAGGAGTACCAAGGAAGCGTGGACTGCCACAGAACATCTCCAGTTCACAATATTTGCTGCTCATGGAATTCCTCCTGGTTGGGTATCAAAGTGAGTAATTTATTAATTGTAAAATTCATCCTTTTATAGTTTTTTTTTGTTTGTTTAATTTACTTTCTTTTCCTTGTCCAGTTATGAAAAATACTACTTGATTTGTTCTCTGACCCATAATGGAAAAGATCTATTTAAACCTGTTCAGTCCAAGAAGGTTGGCACATACAAGAACTTCTTCTACTTGATTAAATGGGATGAACTGTAAGTGACTTTAGCATGTTAAAACTCACTGAAATATTTTGTTTTAGCTAGTACCCAGCTAGCGGCTGAATATACTCATTCAAGCAACTCTTGCTTCTGATTCCATTTGAAATGTTGAAAGAACAATGTGTGAGACTTAATAACCAAAATCAGAAATATTTTTCCAAGTGGTATTTCACTACTCTTTTTTAAATTGGGAATGGAAATGCTGGACGAGTGCCCTGCGCTAATGTGTTTGTAGTATACAGTTGTAAGGAGCTGGGAAGGTCGTAGCATTCCTTGTAATGGGAGCAGCTTGTGCTGCTTAAATAAGAATGAATAAAGCTTGCTTATAAGCAGTGCTCAAATTATGTAAATGGAGTGGAAAAGCAACTCTCTTTTACTAACATTAATGCTGAATTGTTTTGGTTTTTTTTTTCCAAGTACATTGAACACCTTTCTATCTGAATTTAAAAATCTAATTTAGGATTATTTCTATAAAGACAGCAGATGCAGAAGTGCTTAAAAGTATCTGTCTATAGTATATGAGAATGGCTGTCTGGTTTCAGCTACTAAACTTCAATTTCTTTTCATGGCGCAGAGGAAGAGGGTGAGAAAGAAGGGAATGCAGAGAAGAAACAGGGAGAGGATGGCAGGTGACTTCTGATAACTGGGAGGGGGAAAATATTTTTCATTATCTATGCACAGCTTTCTTTTTTCCACTTAATTATCCGGCAGCCTGTCATAACTGGAGCATCAGGTGAGCTCCATGTTGCCCCATATCAATTTTCCTAACTCATTTTGAAGATCAGAGATAGACCCTGAGGAATACCCTGAAAGTCTACACTGACAAATTATTTCAGACCAGGAATGAGAGTTTTGGGTTCTAGAATACCTGCCTTCAGAGGGTACCTGTTTTTTTTCTGATGATGCAAAAGATTAATTGTCGGATCTTTTGCTAGCAAGTATTAGTGTATTACAGTGAAAGATGTATTAGATTGTTTATAAGCTGCTTAATATAGTTGTAGTGTTTTATAGTGTAACTGGCTTAGTTATACACTGTGATAACTTTTAGAATGTTATTTTGGTATGTTACAGAAAATCAAACTTAAAGAACACTTTAAGCAATAAAAACAGTGTAAACAAAAATCTTGAGTTTGAATTGCTGAGTGAGATGTATACGCCTCAGCTGCTGCTTTATGGGTGCTGGTTTTGTGCCATTTGAATTTAGCTTTCAGTAGTTCTTCATAGGTTCTTTTATTTGGATGGGAAACTATTGTCAGCTGACTCCAAGTCTGAGATATTAGGAGGTGGCTAACGTGGAATTGTATGTGTCCTCATAGTGAGTAGAAGAAGACAGGTTATGCTGGATGGTGCGGTTCTGTGTAAGGAATGTGGCTTAATAGACAAAGATTAAAAAAAAAGTTGTTCCAAATCTGACTACAGTGCAGAAGTGTAATTTAGCAGGTTTTGCAAACTATTTGTATGGGAGATAGTGGAGTGAAATATAATTACATGGAAATATAACACTGTTCAGTGTTAACTAACTTTTTGAAAGCAAGAAACATCTATGGATTATATGGATAAGCCTGTACTTTACTGACAACTGTCCTTCCTCTCACTGACTTATTTTTAATACTTTTATTTTACAGAATAATTTTCCCCATCCAGATTTCACAACTGCCTTTGGAATCAGTCTTATGTTTGACTCTGTTTGGAATACTAAATCAAAGTAGTGGGAGCTCTCCTGACTCAAATAAGCAGAGAAAGGGCCCAGAAATTTTGGGTCAGGTTTCTCTACCTCTTTTTGATTTTAGGCAGTAAGTATCCAAAATATGGGTAAGATTATTAATATGATTTACTCTATATAAAGCTTACTCCACACCCATAACTATAGAAACTGTTTCTCTGCCACTGAATGTAGTAGGCCATGATAAAGATAAGAATCATAAACTGTATTGTTACAGAAATAATACCCGCAGCTAAATAGGGTACAAAACACAGTCCTGTGTTGTAGTATTTCCAACTAACTGGCTGAAAAAACTTACCTGCTGGAGGAAGTTGAATATTGCATGGATGAAAGCGGTTTTATTTGCAGGAAATCTTCACAGTAACGTGGGCCAAAAAGGTCATGCCAGTACTAACTGTTTATAAGTGGGTAGTAGTTGAGTATGTAAGCATAACTGAAGTTGTCTTTTGAAGAATCCACTGACAGTCAGGTATTGCCCTGTAAGTTATATGCAGTTAGACTATCTGCAGGTGTCACTGTCTACTGAAGGGGTAGCCTCCCTTCTACTGAAGGAGTATGGTCTTGATAGGTGACACTTCATGTGTTCTAATACCTTATTAGAAGATCTAAAAGTACATTACATTTGCTAGAGGCAGTTCAGTCAGTATTCACGTATGTTTTAGCAGATGAAATGCAAACAGCCAGTTCTCGGCCGATTCATGAGCCATGGTGATAGAGAATGCAACTTGTAAAAGAAAGTGTTTGCAGCGAGCCTTCGAT
>NW_010535592.1:30852-52498 GCF_000687285.1 Phaethon lepturus
CAGGAATAGTGTCTAGTGCAATACAAAACAGAACAGGATCCTGACAGCAGGTAAACAATGTGCTATGCTTCCATCATGTCACTGGGAAAAGGGCACTTTTGCCTTAAATCTGTCTTAAGATAGAAAAGAATAGCTCTTATCTATACCCTATCCTGTTTTTAGAGCAAAATATGGTGATGGCTTAAGTTTTTAGGAATAAAAGACCTTTAATTTAAGGTCTGCAGTATTTTTAAGTACTGTTATACTTTAGAGGCATCTTTGCCTTGGCTGCAAAATATTAAGTGCTGCATGTTTCATAAGTTTACACATGCAGGAGCCAAACTAGAGTGGTTTTGATGTATTGATCCCGCCCCTCCCCCCCCCCCCCCCCCCGCCTTTAAAAATTCCTGAATCTGATGACAAAGTGGTAATGTTTAGGCCAGCAAGAGAATCAAAATACTGTTTTAAAATGTAGATCTATTTTTAAATACTTTCATAGATAGAAGTAAGCCATTTCTGCCATCAGCCTGTTTCTGAGTAACAGTGATCCCAGGATATTCGGAAATTATTCCTTTTGACTCAGAGCTGGATTTATTTAAAAAATTAAAGGGATAATTAACAACTGTGTTAAACTTAGCGCATATTTCTATGTTCTCCTTGAACTGGCCTTCCTTCAAGTACAGCTGCTGGATCCTGTTACACCTTTTTCACTAAGAATGAAAAGCCTGCTGTAACTTTCCTCAGTTAGGTGTTCCTGAATTTGTTTTAAGTTGGCTTGTCCTTGAAACTTTCGTTACAAAGCGTATTCCAAAATGCTTATCACTTTGGTAGCTATTCAATGAAACATTAACCAATAGACTTGAACCGCCGATGCTAGAATTAGGCATGATGTTGCAGAAATGATCACGCCATTGCAAAATAGCTTCAGGATTTATGCGTAAGATTTCCTATTTGTATGTGCTTCTGACTTCTAGGTCTTACTGGAAGCTTGAAGTATCTAATTGTCAACCAAGGCTGCAGAAACACAACCAAATCTTTCCTGGACAGTTAATTCTATGTATTGCTTGTGTCTGTTCCATGTGGTTTGCCATCTTCTGATTCTAGATACGGCTCTACTTCTTCCGTTTCCCCTTCTGTATGGTGATGATTCCAACAGCTGGGGGGTGCTTAGGAGTGTAGGCTTTCTGTGTTGGAGAGATGGCCTGCAGCTGCTTTCAGCCAGCACTGGAGCTTGGATTTCTTTTCATAAATTATACTTGTTTCAGCCTTCTGTTTAAGTGTTGTCTTTGAGTCTCTTATCTAAATATCACATTTCACAGTATTTGACTGAAAGCATAGCTTTTGTTTTGATTTGAGTTGCAAATTTGTCTTGTCTTCATGCTGCATGGTGTCATTATAGTAGTTTAGTTTGGAGAGAAAACTGTATTTTCTGTTTATGCAGAGCACTACAATAGAATGTGTTGTGCCGGGGTTCACTGAGTGGCCTGTATATGGCAGCTATAGAGATGCTAGTGGTCTAATCCACTTGCAGTCTACATAAATTAAATCAACACGTAGATACTAGCTAAATATTATACCAAAGGTACTAGCTAGATATTCCAGTTACAGTTGAGAATATCATCAATAGCAGGCGAGAGCTGAAACTTGCAGCTAACTAAAACATAGGAAGAATGAAAAGTCTTGTATGTATGTGCTTCGGAGGAATCCATAGTCTAGTTAAAATCCCTTCAGATGAAGTGTATGTGGAATCATTTAAAATGTCTTTACTTGTAGATGGGACAGAAGGCTGTGGCAAGTGTATTAAACCGGAGAATTATTAAAAAAACCCAAGCTGGCATGATTTAGTAATTTTTATTGGTGTCATAAGCTCCCAGTTAATCAATATTTACATATAAATAACTGTTCTTTCTTTGAAATGTATATAAATCCTAAAAACATCTTTCAAAATACACAAAAGGCTTGGACTTCAGGCAGTCTTTTGAGACTGTGTTTTGATGTTTAAGCACTGATAGAAGTTTTCTGTGCCTAACAGTCAGCACTTAACTGATTTATGAAGTTATTCTCAGTTGTGCCTTACTTACAGTTGGAAACGGTATTAATACTGGGAATAAACTGACAGATACAAACATAATCTGATATGCGCTTGCAGAATCTAGTAATATGGAAAGTCTAGACAAATGGTGGTGTCTATAATATTCATATGCTTGTGCCTTTCTTCTGAGAAGTTAAGAAGGTGCATGTGTTCAGTTCCTCAGAGGCAAAAGTATTCCTTTTCTCCTTTAAGAAATAGGGAGCACTTAGTTTAGCTGCATCAGCACTGAACTTTTTCCTTTGCCTTTTCCACCTAAAAGTTGTATGTGGTATTTTAAAGGATTTCAAGTACAGAAGATATCTAGTGGAAAGAAATAAAGTCATTTGATACTTGATGATATTCATTCTCTTTTTTAAGCTCTGAACTGTATTGGCTAGTACAGTTTGAATACCCGTGTTCTTTTCTGAACATCAATATTGAAGTACTTGTCATAAGATAAATTCTTATCTCTGCAGTAGAAATGCATACTCAGTTTGAACTATCCTCCTATAACACACTAATATTTTGGAATTGTTTCCTTGTAGTAACCATTGATCTTCTCCAGGTAGTATTTTAATAACTAGTATCTTGAAGTAAACAGCTTGTGATACTAATACATGTACTAGTGCATGTTCTTTCTGTTTTTTTTTCAGGTTGTTAACTTGTGGAACAAAGCTCTTGCAACTCTGGACCTCATCACATCCACATCATGTATCAGGGGTGGCCAGTAAGAAAGGAAATCTGGAAAGAATAGTACTGCAGGTTATATATAATTCTGACTTGATCTGACTGTGTTTTGTTTGAATGTTGTGACTTGTAACTCACCAGTGGTAATAGATCAATTAATGTATTGGGGAGAGTGTAAATATTGCTAAGTCGTATTTGAAAGCCAGTATAGAATAGTGTTTACTAAACATTAATGGCAAAGCATGGAAAGCTGCTGTAAGTGTATACAAGTCAGTTGTTGAACCACTATCTTGAAGCAGGAGAAATTGGAGATGCCTTGGTAGTACATGCTATCAGCACTGAGAGGCACCATCTTTGAAAAGCAATCTGTAGAAATGTATGATGAGATGGGAATTGTCTAGACCCAAACAATAGCAACTCCAGTTTCTTTACAGAACATAAGTAACTCTCATTCTAAATTCAGAGTCCAAATTTCTCTCCGAAGAGAAGGCACCTTGTTAGGCATGGCTTAGCAGTCCCAAAACACGGTGGGAGTTGGTGGTTGGGTTGAAACTGTTAATAGTTCTGTGATTAGTCTCTGCTCTAAGCATTCTTACCTCACTTCTGAGGAGTACTCCAACTACTAGATTGTGCAACAACGCAGTTGTCCTATGTTTAAGGACCATAGTTATGTAGAAGAATTGAAATGGAAAAAAATAGTCAGGAAACAGTATCTGGAAACTGTTACACATGTAGAACTAGAGTTCAGATACCTCAACATCCAAGGCTGCTGAAAGAGGGGAAGCTTTCTGCACTGGTCTTAAGGACTTACATCATCTTTTTTTTTTTTTTTAGATTGACTTCCCATCCCATGCTTTTGATATTGAATATAAAATTCCTCAAGCTGCAAAGACTACTGTTCATCATTCCATAGAAACGTTAGAAAAAACATCTAGAGATCGTCTCCTTGCCATTCTCTCCAAAGATAACACTATTGGGTATGTTCAGCTCTTTCTAGCTATGGTTTCTGTATGTGACAATTTGTGGCTAGGTTATGGAACTCTTATTTATTCTTAAATTTCTTTACTATATTTCTAGTATATTTTGAAGACCTGTGGGAATTTAAACAAGAGATTGAATTAAACTTGCAAAATAATGGTGCTGACTTAATGAGTGTACTTGTGCTTTCCATGGCTGGTGTCATAATACTGTCCTGTTAGAAGATAGTTACCCTTTTGGCTCCAGTTACAGGGAGCAGTGGCAGTTTCAGCAGTGACTGTTCATATGCTTTTCTGGCAGGCTTTCCCACTCATCTGCACCAAACTAACATTAACATTTTGGTTTAGTTCAGATTATACTAAAAGTTATTTTTGTCCCGCCCGAATTATAACATTGAACAACTGTTTGCATAATGTTTGAGGCTTTATTTTGGGTCTCATTTTGACTTTTGTGGAGGAAATACCCATATTAATTACATTCCATTTTGTGTGTTAAATTACCTGTATGTATACAGTGACCAGTAGCATTGGGGTTATTCAGGTGATGGTCTGTAATGTGCGTTATAAACTGAAATGCTTTTGTCTGCAGGCTATCAAAAGAAGATAAAGAATTTTTGTGGGAGAAGAGACATTATTGTCACAGTCATACTAGTAGCCTACCAAAAATACTGGTTAGTGCCCCTCACTGGGACTGGGCAAGTCTTCCAGAAATATATTCATTACTTCAGCAGTGGCCTCCTCTGTCACCTTTAGCTGCACTGGAACTGCTTGATTCAAAGTAAGGAAAACGATGTAAATATGTTCTCTCTGTGTGTTGTGCATTAAGTGACTTTTCTTCAGTAGAAGACTCTGAATGGCCTTCTTGTGGAAAATACTGCTGAATTTCTTGTAGAAAAAGCTAAATTTTCTTAAAATTTTGAAGAACATGTGCTTACTTTATTCATGTAGGCTTAACAAAGTCGTGCACGTAACAAAAATGTTCCATCAGAGGGGTGGAACACCCCTCCTGTGAGGGAACACCTCTCTTGTGAGGACAGGCTGAGAGAGTTGGGGTTGTTCAGCCTGGAGAAGAGAAGGCTCCGGGGAGTGCTTATTGCAGCCTTACAGTACTTAAAGGGGGCTTATAAGAAAAATGGGGACAAACTTTTTAGCAAGGCCTGTTGTGATAGGACAAGGGGTAATGGTTTTAAACGAAAAGAGGGTAGAGTTGGACTAGATATGAAGAAGAAATTTTTTTTCCCAATGGGGGTGGTGAAACACTGTAACAGGTTGCCCAAAGAGGTGGTAGATGCCCCATCCCTGGAAACATTCAAGGTCTGAGCAACCTGATATACTTGAAGATGTGCCTGCTCATTGCAGATGGGGTTGGACTAGATGACCTTTTAAAGGTTCCTTCCAACCCAAACTATTCTATGACTCTATGTAGTGAAAGAACAGCAATAGTGGTTAGGATTCTGAAATCTAATTTGTGACAGGAAAACAAGCTATACAGCCAGGCTATCAAGACTGAAGTTTTGAGGGATTAGTATGCTTGTCCTAAACACACACGTGTTTGCCTCTTAAATTTGAAGCTCTTCATTACCTATTTGAAGGTCCTTTATTGAGCTATTAAAGATTTTATATTGGTTCTGTTGTATCTAGCTGTTCTCAAAAAAAGAAAGAAGAAAATCCTACATAGGCAGAATAATCTTAATGTGGATTTGTGGTGACTTTCCAGGTTTGCTGATCAGGAAGTACGAAATACAGCTGTGAATTGGATAGAGACATTAAGTGACGATGAGTTAACAGATTTCCTCCCTCAATTTGTGCAGGTAAGGCGACCTGCCAACAGAAAGTTGAAGTTTGAATTTTTTTGCTCTTGAAAGCCTGAAGGAATTGCTGATTACTAAGGAATTGCTGATTACTAGTAGCAGAAGTGCAATTGCATGCCTCTACACTTAATAACCTTAACACATGGTGTGGAAAACAATTTGAGTAAATAATCGCTCTGTAACTGTCCTGTGGATTTGTGATGATTCTGTCTGTGCATTAGTCATAAAATCTCAGTCTTCAGCTAGAATTAGATCCAGACCCGATTTATTTAATTTTCTTTGTGTTTAGGCATTGAAGTATGAAACCTACCTTGACAGTGCTCTTGTCAAATTTCTCTTGGCTCGGGCACTGGGAAGTATTCGAATAGCACACTACCTATATTGGTAAGATGTTCTTTGTTCCATTGTTCACTTAATGTTTACTATAAGATTAATACTTCCAGGAAAAAAAATTCTTTCTTAACATTCTTTGTTCTGAACTATGATATTATGAATGGAGAATATATGAAATGTAGATACTGTTTTTTCCATGAAAAAACACACAGTGCCTCTATGAGGCAGAAACTTCTTCCCTTTTATATCCTATATACCAGTAACTACAGATATAAATAGATAGATATATAGTACTGATTCATTAAAATATTTTTATGTCTTAGTATTGCATTGTTTGCGGTATTTTCCTTGGGAAAATTAACTTAAATCCTTTATTTCAGGCTTCTTAAGGATACGCTGTACGATACAAAGTTTGGTGTAAGGTATGAGCAAATTCTTGGAGCTTTTCTGTCAGTCTGTGGAAAAAGGCTGAGGGAAGAGCTCGAGAAGCAGACCAGACTGGTGCAGCTTTTAGGAATGGTAGCAGAGAAAGTAAAGCAAACAAGTGGATCTGCTCGGCAGGTGTGTATATATATTTAGTATTTTTTAGGAAGATTAGACTGCGTATACCCTTAAAACAATCCACTCAATTGCCTTTTTAGTTTAAGTTCAATAAAAAGTTATATATAATATATAGGAAGATCTATGAATCTATTGCTCTGCGTTTGAACAAGACAATAGTTCAATGAAGTTGATATTTTTGTCAAATTTGTTGTCATCTCTAACATAAGATTGATGTTACAGGGTAAGAAGGCAGGATGGCTTCTGTGTACAATAAACTGGAATTGGATTTAAACGTATTGCTGCTGAAGAATGACCCCATTATGCAAAAGAATTGGATATCTGTTTATATGCTTATAACAGTTTGGTAGTGGGGTTCGGTCAAAAAAAAACCCAACCAACCCACAACCCACAAACTTGTGCAACACTAGTGCTATACTGCTAGGCTTATGTATTTTTAATAGCTAAAAAACCAGTTATAATTTCTAGCAGTCCTTTGACACTGAGGAGTTAAAACACTGGCTTCAGGATAACTTTGTCCAGAAGTTTTCTGTAGATTTTCCAGTTGGGAGAATGTCAGCTGAGATTTTTTTTTTTTTTTTGCCTGCAGGCTGCCTTGCAAAATGGTATGGAACGTGTGCAGTTATTTTTCTTGAAGAACAAATGCCGTTTGCCTCTCAATCCCAGTCTTGTGGCAAAAGAGCTAAATATTAAGGTACTGCACATTCAGAGCTTCAAAACTTTTTTGTAAAAATTACATATAGGCAAAGTGTTTACAAAGAGGGAGGGGAAAAAAAAAAACAGTTGAGGTGCTTGAAAACTCCTTATGCTGAGGGGGGAAGGCTTTAATTAAAAATTCTGATTGAACAAGGCAGTAAAATTACCTGAGCAGAAAAATTTGTGCAAGTACTTGTGTAAAACCAATGAAGGTACTTATATTTAAATAAATAGAGAGATATATAGATATAGATATATATAAAAAAAATAACTTATTTCTTCAGACGCTGTCTCTTTTGAGACCAGCAATCTTGGTTATAGTAAAGCAGGGGACTATTGAAAGTGCGTGAAAACGTCCTGTTTGCAGTAGTAATCAAAAGAAAAAAATTGAGCAAGGCTATGAATTTCAAACAATGAGTAGGTAGTGTGAAATGGGTGAAACTGCCTGTTACTGGTTGTGTCCAAGAGGTGCACTGAATCCAGGGAGGCAGACAGTAGCTGTATTTTTGTTGTGAAGAGTCCAGCAAGTAATAATGTAGGAGAAGGTAAATTTATTTTTCCAGAACTCTGCAAGGTTTGACAGTATCTGCTTACCTACAATCTTGATAATATCATCATGCATGACTGAGAACCTAAAGGTCTATGAACACCAGATTTAATCCTGTGTGGAGAGACAGTTCGTCTTGCTTTCCTTCTCTACTCTAACTATTACATCATGAGTATGTGCTTAAAAGCAGATAAATGAGAAAATACCGTGAAATGTGCAAATACTCATTTTTTTACTAGTATCTTCTAGATCTCAAAAAAAGCTGCTGATAAAATATTTATCCATGTTTTACTCATTCTTCCCTTCAAAATGTATAAAACATCACTGTGCAGCACTATGGGCTTTTGTACAAGAATTCAACAGGAATTCAAAGGGAGCACGTATTCGCCGCAATTGCAATGTTAGAAGTCTGAATAGGCACATTGTGTGTCAAACCTGCTCGTTGTCAGAATGTCTTGTGTTCTGGGCTAGCAGGAAGAGTCCTTTCTGAGCACTAACACTAAATCTACTTGTAGGCATGTTCTTTCTTCAGCTCCAATGCCGTACCACTGAAAGTTGCACTGATAAATGCAGACCCTCTGGGAGAAGAAATTAATGTGATGTTTAAGGTAGGCCTTACATATGTGTTGGAGAAAAAAAATTGAATGATAATCACTGTTTCATTGGTATTAATTAACTTTAGCATAGACCGATAAGCTTAGTTGTTTTGTGAGTTTGCTCCTGTGTATCTAGAAACGAATGTCTGAACAGGTTTTAAAAAGTGAAAGTAAGTTTACTGCATGTGAAAGCATAAACGTAGCCTACTTCTCTTTTTAAGTGTGTAGCTATGAGGAATAAAGTACCATAATGTATCACTTCCTGGAAATGTATAGTTAAAATCTGTGAAGTTTAGTTTTGCTGAAAGCATACTATGTTTCTAGTTAACTTTATTTTTCCATTTAAGGTTGGAGAAGATTTGAGACAAGATATGTTGGCTTTACAAATGATTAAGATTATGGATAAGATCTGGCTGCAGGAGGGACTGGATCTACGGATGGTTATCTTCAAGTGTCTCTCAACTGGAAAAGACCGAGGTGCAAAACCAGATGCTGCCTATAATCTTTGCTCCCCCACTTCAATTCCATGTCACACTGATAGTGAAAAACTTCTGTGCAGAGGCAGGACCAAGAAACAGTGGCAGGCCAGAAGCCCTCCGTGCAAGAAACTTCACTACTCAAGAGTGTAGCAAGTTAAATTGTTCTGAAATTCCTGATGCCTGAGTTGCTTTTAAATGTATTTCTTCTCTTGAGTCCTGAGATTCTTAACGCGTGTTCTGCTGCCTGAACAGTGGTGCAAACAAGTAAATATGATGATAAAAGCTAAAGTTTCTCTTGATGCCCTTACTTGTAACAAAAGAAAATAATGGTGCCACAGCAATCCTGATTTTGAAAGTTTAGTTATGGTGAAAGAAAGCATTCGAGTCAAAACTGGAATTCTAAAGTATTTGGAATCTGCTGCAGTTGAGTCAGAGAGTATCATTCATGTACTGAAATACGCAAAAAGAGGGATTTAAAACACATCCCACAAACACACTGTCCCCCAGAATTAGTGTCATGTGCTGCTAAAAGTTCCTGGGGAATATGAGGCTGTCTTCTAGGTTTGAAACCAGCTCACAGAATTACAAGTTTGAGTGTAAATACTTCCCTGCACCTTGAACATGCTTTTTGCTGGTTTTCACTAATTCTCTAGAGCTAGCCAACAGGAACCACAAGATCTTTTAAGAGGATAAGCAATAACTTAAATATTTCTGCAGTCAGATGCTAAAACAGCATAATGAAAATTCTTAAATACATGGAAATGTTGGAAATTTAGGTTGGCAAGACTAAGCAAAAAAACCTCTATGTAAGTCTTGCTATTTAGAGAAACAGATGGCTTTTCCTCCTTTGAATGATGACTTGATTGCACAGCATGTTACATTTTTTTATATTGTGAAGTACTTTAGGAATACTAAAGTACTTGGAAGGATTAAAGTGAAGCAGAAAAACTATGTAAATTACAGATTTGCCTTTAGTAGCTCTTGCCAAGATAGAAGTAAAATTCTGTTCATCAAATAAATGTTTTTCTTTTTATGGTTTAGTTGTACAAATATTTTTAGTAAATGGTATCTCCAAAATAAGGCCACATGTAAAGCCCACTGCCTTGTTTCTGGAGCAACAGTCTGGCCTGTTTCAATACTTGACAGCAGTTGAAGTTACTAGATTACTTAAGTGTCAGTGTATGAGAAATGTCAGCATCAAAATATTTTGCAGCTACTGCTTATAGACCAATACTAGATTATATACTAGAAAGTAATTATTCAAAGTATAAATTATATATGCATTCTAGAAACTGTAACTAATTGTAGTAAAGTAAGCCTAACTTGGAATGCTTCGTGTGTTTTATGGTATGCTTTGTAATATGGTCTGCAGAAATGCTTAGTAGACTAATAGCACTATTTTTACGCCTAACCGGCTTTTGAAAGAAGCTGGTCTAAGATTATAAAAATCCATCCTTGTCAAGAAAGTTTCTGCTGAATGACGAAAATGCAGTATAACTTAGGGAGATGGTTAAATACACTTTGTTATATTTTATGTAAAGGTGTGGTAGAGCTTGTTCCTGCTTCAGATACACTTAGGAAAATTCAAGTGGAATATGGAGTGACAGGTTCTTTTAAAGACAAGCCTCTGGCAGAATGGTTGCGGAAGTATAATCCTACAGAGGAGGAATATGAAAAGGTAACTTCTTTTTTGAAGATCTTTTAAAAGGGATAAATATCATCTTATGAGAGAATTAAATTTTTATTACAGATCTTCCACTGAAATTTTTGTTTTATGTCTCTAAGAAACTTAATTTTTTCCTTGAAAAAGAGCAAATGAAAATCCCTTAAATAACTAAAAAGGAGCCAGATGGACTTTCAGGATTCACATTAGAGTTTTTATTGGTATAGAAAAACTGTACTTAAAATTTAAGATAAGGAGGAATGGTGGCTGCTTTTAATTGTGGCATAGGAGCAGTGACCTTTTCTCATACAAAAGCACACGGGATTAAAAAAATAAGAAATCTTCTTTTGGCTACAACGCTGTTACAACATACTGGAAAAATAAGTCTTGTACCCTTTTCTCTGCTAACATTTATTTCTTTTTGTGATTTATCTTCAGCTCCTCTTTTCTCTTTAATTAAAAAACAAAACAACCATTTTACCTGGAAAGTGTGATATCTAAAGGTTTTTGCAAAGAGCGCTATTTCGGGAAAAAAAGCAAATTTTAGGGCCTTGTCTGAGTTAGATTTTACCCTTGTCAAGATTAACTGTTGAGTGCATGAATATGGTTTTCCCACTGATATTTGATCTCACTTCACTTTTGTCTCTCCCTCCCAGGCTTCAGAAAACTTCATTTACTCTTGTGCAGGATGCTGTGTAGCTACTTACGTATTGGGAATTTGTGACCGCCACAATGATAACATAATGCTCCGAAACACAGGGCACATGTTCCACATTGACTTTGGAAAATTTTTGGGTCATGCACAAATGTTTGGTAGCTTTAAAAGGTATTTTCTGTAGCTAAGCAATGTAGAGAATGAAGTGATTTTGAGTATATTTTTTTAAGCATTATAATTCTAATCATTAACTTTCAAATTGCTGTTATCCGCTGCTCTCATTATGAAGCCGTTATCTTCCAATTTAACCACAGAGTTTCCAGAGTGCATTCAAACTTAACTATATAGAATTAATTTTGAAAAGGCTTCAGCTTCCTATTTCCATATTCTGATGTCTGGAACTGATTTAAGTCAAATCACATAGCCATAGCTTTCATATAAAATTACTGTTCTAGCTACTGGTGGTTTGAAATAAGGAATTTGGTCTCATAAATGTCATTTAATTTTAATGCTTCCAAATGGCATTCATCCCTTAAGAGATTTGTGCTGTAGACACTTGGCAAATCTCAATAGGAATTTCTTTACAGTAGTTATGAAAGCCAAGTGTTTTGGTGCAGGAAAAGATTGATACAACTTTTTATTGGTGTCTGGGAGCCTCTATATCTAACACAAATCTTGGTGTCATACTTTTCCAGGAATGTTGGTTAAAACTGTAGTGTAGTTTCACCTTTTTAGCTATATTCGTGCAATTATGTATTGCATGCTTGTTAGGTAAACTTTATCAATGAATGAGAAATTGAGTGCCAGAACCTTAACATCATCTGAATATCTCAGTTTGAAACAAATGAGAACAGACTCTGGCTTAAAAACAGTAGTGAACATCGATGTTATAGAAAAGAGTGAACAGCAAGTTTGTGTTTACTACCCCTCTGTGTAGGGGAAGATAACCTATATCCAGTATAGGGGAGTTATGTTTTAGTCTGGTGACAATACAGTCATGACATTTGTTGTAATGTGCTATGGCTTCCAGAAATGAGGGGTGGAAGGCATTGTAAGGTAACCTGTCCTCCAGGTGTTGCTGCAGGAGATCTGCTGTCGGTCCAGTACTATGTCCATGTACTGGGTCTCTGAGATAGCACTAAGCAGCTGAACCCAACCCAAAAAAGTAAAGTGGCATTAATGGATTATTTAACATCATTATCTCAGGGTTGGGGTGGAGGGGAAGAGGAAGTGCATGACAGAGTGAATAGACCTTATAGTTAACTTACAAATTCTTTGCTTTTTGAACAGGGATCGAGCTCCTTTTGTGCTAACATCAGACATGGCTTATGTCATTAATGGTGGCGAAAAACCCACTATTCGCTTTCAGTTGTTTGTGGATCTCTGTTGTCAAGCTTACAATTTGATAAGAAAACATGCAAACCTCTTCCTTAACCTACTTTCATTGGTAATAATTTTATTAAATTCAATTGAAACTTGTTAGATCTCTCATGTTGGATTGTATTGAATGCTATGCTTTTTATGCTGTAGAAACACATAATGCATGCTCTTAAAAGCCAGAAACATCAGCATTACATTTTGGGAAGGTTGTATTTGTGGTTTTTTTTTTCTTTTAAGGCTTTTTTACTACCTACCTGTTTCCTGAGAATTTAAAACTAAGGTGATACTATAAATTACACTGCAAAGTGGTGTAACTGCTTTTAACTCAGCAGAAATGGTGAAGGGAATAACTGCTGATTTTAATTGTTGGCCATTGCTGTAGAACATTACTGCAGCTTCAAATGAATTTGATGGCCTAAGACTTTTAATAATTTCAATGTAAAATTATATTGGTTTTATTGCATTAAAACTATAAATTCCTGCAGATGCTTTCTTCTGGCTTACCAGAACTAAGTGGGGTTCAGGACTTGAAGTATGTCCAGGATGCTCTCCAGCCCCAAACAACAGATGCAGAAGCTACCATTTTCTTTACAAGGTACTAGATAAGTGAAAACTAAAATATCTACCAGCATCATCCCCTTAACGGGAGCTTTCTGGTAAAAATGTACTAAGTGTGTTCACAAACATGTTTGTAGAAGTTGGATAGTTACTCTGTACAATCATAAAATATCAGTTAACCAGTGAACTACATAAATAGGATCAGTTTCATGTAAGATTATTGCTTGTGATAAAATACTTTTGCCTTTAGGAGTAGCATTGTGCAAAAATACTGAGAGTGGATAATTCCATTCAGCTGCTTGAGACTTGCATTTTGAATGCATCTTAAATTGCTTAATAGCAGTGTGTATGATGGGAACCTTGTTAATGCATGAAAGGACTTCTCTTTTTGAATAAGTGCTTTTTTTGCACACTGGGGAGGGAGCGATGATGCTCCAGTGTAGCAAGTAGCGGGGCTGTGTATATACTGTAACTGAGTTGTTGCTATGTGTTACAAATTGTGTTACTGTACTTCGTTTTAAATATATAGGGAAAACTGCAGTAGTATGCATGTAACTTTTTTACCAACTCTAGAAAAACTTCACTTTTTGGATAAGAACCTACTCCAAAGTTTGGCTACTGAATGTTCTATTAAATGCTGATATGATGCTATTTATGTAGCCCATTGATCACTTTTAGTTTAAAAACTGTTTCTGTGTCAGTAAGAAACTGGTTTTTATTTTTCTTAGACTTAAGTTTGATTCATTGATAGAACTACTTTTGTGTGTTCTGACATGTCCTGTAGTATCTGATGTTACTTTTTTCCTTAGGTTGATCGAATCCAGTCTGGGAAGTGTTGCCACAAAGTTTAATTTCTTCATTCACAATTTGGCTCAGCTGCGTTTCTCAGGTCTACCCTCTAATGATGAACCCATCCTCTCATTTTCTGCTAAAACATATTCTCTTAAACAAGATGGCCGAATCAAACAAGTGTCTGTGTTTACATATCAGAAGAGATATAACCCAGATAAACATTATGTAAGTATGTGGATTCTGTTCCCACTCAGGGAAGATACTGTGCTTTTTCTTCCAACAAGATACATTCTCCTCTTTGCCAGAAGTTCGGTATCTAATCACAGAGAATTAGTCCAGGGGAAGCTTGCCTTGTTTAGCTTTAAGTAGCTAGCTTTGAGGTAGACAACTAGGTTCCCTTTATTGACAGTTAGTAAATACAGCTATAGATACTTACTCATTCAGTTGGGCACTAATGTCAGATTTAGGATGAGCTGTAGAGTTTTCTGAAGTCTGACTGTATTGTCTATAATTGGAGCCTAGAAACCCAGACCAGTGTTGACACCCAAAGCTAAGCCCCACTGTGGATGACTGGAAAGTTAAAACAAAACCCATAACTGAAATCTAGGTAGGAATGGGCCTGTTTGCTTGCTTCCTGGATAAGAACAGAGTTGTATTGGCTCTGGCTGGGGTGGAGTTACCTATCTTCATAGCAGCCCACACAGTGCTGTGTTTTGGATGTTTAACTAAAACTGGGTTGGTAACACACCATTGGTTTGGCTGTTGCTGAACGGTGCTTGTGCAGTGTCAAGGCTTTCTCTTTCTTCCACTTTGCCGCTTCCCCCCCTGCAGTGAGTAGGCTGTAGGTGGGACAGGAGTTGGGAGGAGAGACAGCCAGGACAGCTGACACAAACTGGCCAAAGAGATACTCCATAGCATACAATGTCATGCTCAGCAATAAAAACTGGGGGTAGAGGAAGAAAGTGGGGGGCAGGAAGATATCTTCCAGGGTGGCTGTTGCCTGGGGACTAGCTGGGCATGGGTCTGCTTGTTGGAGGTGGTGAGAGATTGTCTTTGCGTCACCTCCCCTGTCAAGGACTGTCTTCATCTCAACCCACGGGTCTTCTCGCTTTTGCTCTGATTCTCTCCCCTGTCCCATCAGTGAGGGAGTGGGAGTGAGCAAGCAGCTGTGTGGGTGCTTAGCTGCTGGCCAGGGTAAACCAACCACAGGAGTGCTAGAATACAGACTGGTATTTTTAGCATCCAGTAATCTTCTTCAAAATGAAGACGCTTCTTGAAAAGGATCTGGAAGGAAGCAGAAAGAGCAGAAGTAGTGTTGGTGGAGATGATTTAAAAAATGGGGATTTGAGTCATGTTTGTGCTCATGTAGCTGCCTTCTATAACATGGCTCTTTCCTGTATAGGAGACATTGTCACACACTTTCTGCTTTGTTCTGACCTTCAATTACAGTTGTAAAGTAAAAACATGTACCTGTACTCCTAGTCAGTTGTACTAGAGGCAGCAAGCATTACAGTTTGCCTTCAAGATTGTGATAGATCTGGGTTACACTTTAAGAATTGTAATAATATTCATATTCCTATGCAGATGTGCAACCATCTTCAATTTATTTTTTTACTTCTCTACTGCTGTTTGCTGTCCTAGAATAGGCAGCTCAAGTTACATTCTCCTCAACTTTTTTAGAAAGTGAGCTATATTGATATATACAAATGTACATCTCTTCAATTTGTGTTTGCTGTAAATGTCTTAATCTGGTAAGACACCAGCTAGGGAATGTAGAACAAAGCTGAATAATGTTAGAAGTGAAGAAGAGCTTTGTACTGTATTATAAATGTATTTGAGCACTCCTAGTCTAAGAAGCCAAAACAGCCTCTTATCTTCCAGGAAACTGGTAAGATGATGTAGTCCCCTTCTGTCTAGATTTTTAAACCTCTTCCCAGTTGCACATTTTTAAAATATACATTTAACTCATCTGCCCATAAAATGAGTCCATTGAACTGAATTTTCTGTGCAGTTTCTCAACCTTTTTTTTCCCTTTCATAATGCTGTGAATAACTGCATACTGGGAATGTACCCCCAGTATTTTTAAGAATCTCTTTTATATAAACGCAGTACACTTGCATCTGCCCACCAAACAATCACTTCAAAAGTGGAATCCTCTAGAATCACCATATCCACACATGAAAAGTTTTGTGGTAGTTTTGGCATAGTTCAAAGATACATGTCTGGATATAATCCTGCAGTGATGTTTTAAAATTTTGTGCACCTGCTATACAGTATGAACTTTGAGGCTTAAAAGGGAGAATGCAGACAGCTTAGCCTTAACTATCTTTATCCCCATGTCAGATGTGGATCTACACTGTGGGAAGATCATGTGATGTTACTTTGCATTCCAGTAGGAATAATTTTATAATTCTAACTCTATTATAAAATGCAAACACTGTTACTAGGATACATATGTAGGAAAAGGATTACCATAATAGAAAGAATTAATTGTTAAGAAAATTACGTTAAGTCAGCTCTCTAATGTTGTTACTACTTTTATCTTTGGGGTTTTTTGTGTTTTGGGCAGATCTATGTAGTGAGAGTCTTGAGAGAAGGGCAAGTTGAGCCAACATTTGTCTTCCGAACATTTGATGAGTTCCAGGAGCTCCACAACAAACTTGGCATTCTCTTTCCTCTTTGGAAGCTACCAGGGTATGTTCCTAACTCACACATCGCTATTATAACGGAAGCAACAAATCTGTTACCAGCTGGGCAGAGGAAGAAATAGCCTGAAATGGAAACAAAATTGCTGAGGGGCAAACTAGACCTCACAATTGTCAATTAAGGGAGAAAACTGTTGTCTCCAAACTTTAAGGAGAGCCAGAGGAGCAATTCAGTCTTTAATCTGTGCATTGTATCACTATAAATGTGTCCTTGCTTTTCTATAGTGTTGTTACCTATTACTGTGCTGTTTCCACTCATGAGTGACATAAAAAAAGATTTGATGTCAGCACTTGAGGGTGGAAATGACCATGGAATCTAACTGCACTTAGTTCAGAGAAATTAACTGAAAACTCTGTTTTGTTCTTCCCATGTAGCTTTCCTAATAAGATGGTTCTGGGAAGAACACATATAAAAGATGTAGCAGCTAAAAGAAAAGTGGAGCTCAACAGCTACATACAGAGTCTGATGAATAGTTCTTCAGAGGTGGCAGAAGTGAGTTCAAATAATTTAAGTAAATCCAATGCAAGTATTCAGATCTTGGTGCTTGTTACCACTTAAACTAATATGTAATGTTTCTTCCAAATATAGTGTGATCTTGTTTATACTTTTTTCCATCCATTACTTCGTGATGACAAAGTGGAAGGAATAGATGGAATAGCCAGACCTACAGGTAGGTAATGTTTTTGGGGAGTGTTTATAAATCGGGTTACTATAGTATGATCCCTTTACAATGTGCTTTTAGGTTTTGGTTTTAAATCTTTTTTTAATTAACTGTAGTTTTCCCTCATTGAAAACTTTGCATCACTGTCTTTCTAAATGTGCTGGCATACAGTTTCAAGGAAACAAAAACATACCAAAAACCGCAACAGTATTTGTGATCGCTTGGGCTTGCTTATGGCTTGACTAAATTATTCAAGTTTTTACTCTAAGCCTCCAAGCTGGTTCTTACAAGAAAATACAAAAAAAATCTTTAAAATCTATGGCCTTGCCCCCTTATTAGAGAGTGAGAAATAAAATCAGAAACTGAACTTGGTCTAAGGCTTGTATTTTTCTCTCATATATAATTAGTGTACTACTAATGAAAATGTACAAATACTACAGAAAAAATAATTGTGTATTTTTTTCAGATGCAAGTCCATCAAGTCCTACCTCAGGCAAAGTGGGAGGAGAAGTAAAACTATCCATATCGTATAGAAATAGCACTCTATTTATCATGGTGATGCACATTAAAGACCTGGTAAGTAGAGATACGGAGCTCACTGTCAAAAACTGTTTCCATTTTTGACTTAGGTTGGTGCAGGAATGGTGGAACTTTCTCTCTTCCTCCAAATTTTACAACTGCCAACTTAACTGCTGCTTTTGGTTAGCTTGATTGCAAAGTCTACGTACTTGAAAACGAATATTTACATCGGTGTGCACTAAATAGTTTTCTAACTTGTCTTGGTTTTGGATTGTAGGTTACAGAAGATGGTGCAGATCCAAATCCCTATGTAAAAACATACTTACTTCCAGATACGCACAAAACATCCAAACGCAAAACCAAAATCTCTCGGAAGACAAGAAATCCAACTTTCAATGAAATGGCAAGTTAAAATTATGTAGTAACTACCTATGGTTTGCTATTGTCTCTTTTTCTAAGCTGTTGTCTAAGAAAAATCTGTGAAGGTGTATAAATGGAAAAGGAACTTGTTTGAAAAACTTTGTGCTCTGATTAAAAAAACAAACAAACAAAACAACCAAAACCAATCCCCCCAAAAAGCAAAGCAATGGAATAGGTAAACATACTATTTTAAGTAAGCAGAAATTTCTCAGACTGACTCTGAGGAATGATGGGGAGAAGGAAAGGAATCTTAAAACTAGAGATGCCCCTCCCCTGGATTCACTGATTCATAATGTGGAGAAGAATGAATTCAGAAGTTTTGGCATGTAACCAGTCCTTCCATCTAAAAACACTGGTCCTTTTAAACACTTAATATGGGGAGCACAAAATAAAATACAGATGTACTTCAGCCCATCCTTTGAGAAACTGCCATACTGAATGGTCATAATGTGCAGTTAAGACATGTATCAGTGGCTAGGCAGTCAGAAGACAGGGCAATCTGTGTAACTTCATTTGGATAACCAAAAAATTATTGACTTCTTACCTTCTAGCTTGTGTACAGTGGCTATAGCATGGAGACTCTGAAACAGAGAGAACTTCAGTTAAGTGTGCTCAGTGCAGAATCATTACGTGAGAACTTTTTCTTGGGTGGAATTACACTCTCACTAAAGGACTTCAACTTGAGCAAAGAGACTGTTAACTGGTATCGACTAACTGCTGTACCCTATCTGTGAACTCATTTCTACACCTGAGCAAGACCAGAACAACTGTATTCACTTGTGCTTTGTGCATCTTCCTACTTGAAGGTAACTTGTACATCTTCAAGACTGCATTTCAACAGATTCGTTGGACCAACGTTCATGTAGCGTAATTTGGAGGATCTCTAGAAAACCTGGTTTAGGTTTATGCGATGCTATATCCAAGCATCGTTGTAAATGTTTAACAGTTGTGGGTAAAGGAGGGGGTTTTAAAACCACCCATGGAAGCAAGACAAACAGTTTGACCATGCTGGCTGGCTAAACCATAACTTAATTATTAGGCCTGTGGATATAGTGTATTTTTTTTTTCTTTTAATCTTTGTTACCTATGTTGTGTCATCCGTGGCATGATGCTGGAGAACATCAAAGAAATTACATATTTTTGGGATTACATTCCTACTACGAACTAGACATCATAGAAGTAGCAATGGGTAAAACTTCGGCTTCACACACATCTGTAGAAATGAAGGTTGAAGGGCTGGAAAAATTCCCTAGCGTTGCATTTAATCCCAGATTCATGCTTCTCTTAAGACTTACTGGAGTGAGTGCCAATAATGGAAGTTGTAAATAATGGTGCCTTAATTCAAATGCTTCTCTTTTACCTCATTTCTGGTATTTAAATACTTTCAGCCCCTTAAAAAGGGGAAACGTTCTCATATCTGCAGATCCTACTTGGATGTCTTTTCCTGAGATACGTTATTTACAGGTAACATCACTTACACTCATTTTCATAGTGCAACGTGTATAAATTTTTTTCTACCCATGATCTACAAAAATTGAATGAAGACTGGCTGAATGTGGTGCCGTAGGAAATGTGCCTAGCTTCTCAGTGTTTTGAAATGTCTTAATTGGTAGAACTTTTAAATACTGCAGTGATTAAATGTGGAACGGATTCAAACACTAAATCCAAAGTGGCATGTGCACCTAAATTACTTATCCTATACCTGGAGGTACAAGTGGCCTCTGGTTAAAAAGCACAACTGCTGGGTGAATGGCAGGCCAGAAATGAGTTGCATTAACAGAGCTTTGAGAAACGAACTTGGTCACTTTTTTTTTAACAGTTCACAGCAACACTTTCTCACTCTCATAAAAATTAATTCCACTAAAAATACTTAATTCCAAGGAACATTAGATTTGAACTATACTGTGACAGTGGGGTACAAATGTGACTTACTGTCTGCTGTTAATACCACTGGTTACTTAATTAGGTATTTCTGCGCTACAGGTGTAGCCTTTTTATTCCCTACTCAGTGTTTTGAATGGTCATGTTCTGTCTAAACAAAGCTATAGGGTAGAAATGCACACTTTTCTTGCAGTACTAAATCTTGAAGCAAGACAGACTGTCACTGCTGACTATGACTAGAGGGAAATTTTAAAGTAAAATACGCAACTATGAACGCAGACACAATATGGGCAAAGCCTTCTATATACCCAAAAATCTATTTCATCATCTGATTTTTTTTTTTCTTCCCCTGCTACTGACCAATCTCCCTTCACTACAGAAGAGAGAAGTAAACTTGAATCTCCTGGTGCCTAAAATAGTCATGGTCCAATTTTGTAGGAATTCTTACAATTAAAAAGCTAAGAATATCTTGAATGTTAGAAACTGGGTTGATACTAGTGGGTGCTAACAAATCCCATAATCCCAGTTTTATCAGGCATCTTCTGCATATTTTTCATTTAGTATATAGCCTGTAAATAATAAACTATATAACTAACTAGATATATTTCCTGCTCACTTGATGCTTTTGAGACTTACTCCATTCCATCATTAGAATCACAAGTCACTTAAACACAGGAAAGTAGACTACTGTTTTTGTGAAACGTTCCATTGTGAAATAAAATGAAAGCAATATGTACTGCCTTTTTTGCAGTTTGCTATTAAAGCACAGTGTCTTACAGCACAAAATACAAATAAACTAAAATCATTTTAAAAAATGATTTGCAGTTTTAACAGTTGTCTGGACTCTGGAGGAGGGGAAAAAAAAAGTATAGTACTGTATTATTGTTAGCACTTGTCCTAATTTCTGATTTAATCTTCTTCATAGCTCAGCTCATTTTGTGCCTTTCCCTTCCTTTTCAAAATGGACACTGGCTGAAACTTTTTATGGTCATGGTTTGTATTTTGTCTGTGGGATATGGCCATGGCCTCTCATATGTAAAAGAATAGCACCAAGCTTGCACCTCTTTGCACTATTCTCAATTAAGAAAAAAGTGATCGTTGCAATAAGACTTCAATGTACTACATAAAAAAAAAAAAGTGTAAGAGGAAAATACTCACTTGGGGTGGAATTTACCAGTATGCTAAGTAGCTTGAAAACGTAGTTTTAACTGCTTTTTATATCTTGTCTAATGAAAGGAGAAAACCCTTTATGCAACATCTGATCTGCAGCCAGAACTACGCTTCTCTCTACAGACCTGGTTTTGGTATTTCGGAGTAACAGCTTGCGCTAAGACCTCTTCCTTTTCTCTACTAACCTCGAACTTTGCACTGAGATTTTTATTACTGCCTTTTTACGATCTGCAGCTACCTGTCTCTGGAAGCATGTGCGATCCTTGATAAAAGCTCTTTATTTTTACAGCTAGGGTTGTGTAGAATCCCCGTCACCTGCCTTAAAGCGAGGGCTCTGCCCCGGGTCCGCCGCCGGGCGCCGGGCCGCGCCGCCGCCTTCCCCGCCCTTGTGCTCCCTACTCGGACACTGTGACTTAAGATAGTGCTATAGGTGACGAAATTCAGTGAGAGCAAATAGTTTGCCTCCCTTTGTCTATATATCTGTAAGAACCAAATACTTTAATG
>NW_010535593.1:0-14571 GCF_000687285.1 Phaethon lepturus
GAACCTGACAACAGCCTTTTCAGGTGTCTGTGTACACCCGAATTTCTAACCTCTTTTCCTTTTTTTTTTTTTTTCACTTAATCGACTTCATACCACCCTTCTATAATTAATTTGTCTTGCATTTGATTTTAGTTTAGTTATTCCTTCTGTCACAAAATAGAAATTTCTAAGCCTATTGCTCATTGGTTTTCTATGCAATATCATGTGAATATGTATTTACTAGAAGTGCTTTTAAGGTGGATTATATTACTCCATCTTGCTAGAGCACTAAGTATCCATCGCAATGTTTAAAGGAGTCAAGTTCATTTTCTGGTAAAGCATTTTTCTTTTCTAGAAGTGCTCTGTGTGTCTTTCAGGCATGCTTCTTGCTTGCTTTATAAGCAATTACTCTGCCACAAGGAAGAATACCGTTGGCCTATGCTAATCTCTTTGCGTTTGACATATTGGTAATAACTATGATTCTGCACTTTTGAAGCTGGAGGTGGTGTGAAACTGCGGATTGCCTCCCAACAATTTTTGTTTGGTTTTACCTTTTTACAGATAGTGTCACTGAAAGAATACAGTAAACATTCCCTTCTGGAAATGAATCTCTATGAGGATATTGCTCTTGGGCTCGAGTCATTTGGAGCAGCAATGCACTGTTAGCCAGCAGCAATGAAAAAAACCCACCCAAACTGCCATACCTGTGGCAGAGCCTCGGGTGCTTTTCCCAAGAGGCATATTCCTGCAATTAATATAATTCTTGTTGCTTTTCTTGAGCTCGGGCATGTAGAAGTATTATTCCACGCTTACTTTACACTGTTTAGGGGCTTTAGCTTTGATCTTAACAGAAATACACGAAATCATTACTCCTTAGGCCTTAAGCCTGCCAGCTTTCACCGAGAAAGAGTGACGCGTCCAAAAGGACACTTGTCATTAATTACCTTTTTTTAGTAGTTCTGTTTTGTTGTTTTGACACTGGTCATCTGCAGTCAATGGGGTAAGAGCAACAAATGGATCCCTTGGAGCATACCATGCTGAGTACTTCCTTCTTTAGCATTTGCTGTTGTTTTGATTGAGATCTTATGTGACTGAGGGTATACAGGATAATCTTTGTAATTGTCTCTCTTCTGTGGCTAACTTGAGTATTTGCTCCTAGCTAAAAATGCAAGGGATCTGTGTGGATGTGGGTATTCTGCTTCTAAGTCCCCTGGGGAGATTTAATGTAGAACAGATTATAGGATGACTAGCTATTTCCATCAACTACGTTTCCAGACAATTAGCCCTTGATGATCTTGTATTAGAACTTTAGTGAGCACTGGAATGACCAGAGAACAAATATGCAGCTTTTGTCAAAAAGCATGCTATTTAGGCCTTGAAATGAGGAATTAACCATCTTTAGTCATAAAAAGCATATTTTTAGCAGCTCATTTTGCAGTGAGCACTATAGATCAAAATTGGGGTATGTAATGACGACATAAATGTGATGTGTGGTTATCTAGTATTGTGTTTACTTTCAGGATTGTGCTTCACAGAAGGCTGGGGGTAGCTGTGGGACAGTGCAGAAATAGGAACTAAGAGTAGAAGGTTTGAGTTTGTCAGAAGTGGTAAATCCTTTCCTAGAGAAATATTCCACCACAGGTTTTAGAATTACAGATATTTCCTCATAGTTTCCTCATATAGGGCAGAGCAAAAGGCAGGAGCGGTTATGAGGTATGTGCTAGGAACCCCCTTTGTGCAATAAATATTACCTTGCATAGCAAAGAGTGAGATATGGCTCAAGAATGGATTCTTCTCTTCCCAAGTGACACAGGAGTGAGGACTTCTTTGGCTAAGTCATGAGATACTGTTGACAGGGACAAAGTTTAAGTCCATTGACTTGCTCTGTGGTTTTGCAGATCTAGGATGACACCTTAAGGGTCTGATTTGGTTTTAGAGGATCCAGTCACAGTCTAGCGTTAAAACTACTTTGTTCAGGTTTTTTGACTGCTCAAATATTGCAGCTGCGTATTTTCACTCTATCCATAAGCAAGTAAATTTGGTCGCATTCCAAGGAACACTGGCTGAGCAATTGTTTTCCAGCTTCTTCAATTCTATGGGGCTTACTTGTGCTCTTCCAGATAAATCATATTCCCAAAAGCAAAATCTAGCATTCAAATGGTATCTACATTTGCAACACTCAAGCAAACTTGGTCCTTTAACTGTACCAGTGATTGGGCCACAGACACACATGACTATCGTTGCACCGTGTCTCACTGCAAACAGGTCTGGTTGTGGACAATATTCCAAAGTTATAGAAATAACAATTTTTTTAGGCATGCAGGTGTAATTAAAAGGGTGAAGTCCACTTTTTCGAGGACTGGAATGTATTTCAAAATAAACTGTACTGGTGTACAAAGCATTTCCGTATGACGAGATGCATCTGAATTTTGATTGCTACAGTGGAACAAATTGCATGTCACTTTGAATATGTTGGAATGCAATGTGGAAAACAAAGTAACACAAAAAATGCTTCTATAAAGTATATGGTGATACAGCTTAAACTTGGAGCCTGGAGTTTTGTCATAATACTGTCCAAATGATGTGAAAAGTAGGTTGTATAATCATTTCTTGGTGAGAAATGGTCTCAATATATTGGCTGCTTAGCCAATATACTGCATTTTCACTTCCAGTGATGCCAATTTGCAGGTGTGAGGCAAGTTTCTATTCCTACTGTTAAATAAGGGCTCAAAGTATGTTTAGTTTTTGGACTTGAAATGAGTAATGTAGTAGAATCTCCTTCTATTTTTTCAAATGGGATATCATATCTTCACAGCTTTGATAATTTAAAAAAGATTTCAGGTTTTCCAGTGAAAATAAGGACCCGATTTGCCACTGGGGAGTATTTAAATTTGTATCTTGTATTAAGTAGGTCTTTCTTATCAACTCTTTTTAAACCTTGGTTGAAGTAATGCTGGCAACCTAGAGTCACTGCCAAATTCTGATTTAGACTACTGAATTTTATCTAAAAGATTTTTTTTTTTTTTCAGGAGAAACCTCAAGTCCTTCTTCCCAGTCTTGTCTGCCTAGAATCTGTAAGGTTGCAGTAAACCCTCAGGATTCTTGAATGGTAGCTACCTCCAGCCTTTGAGGTTTGGATAAGGTTATTTTAGTAAGCATGGCTTAAATGCTTTGGCATAAAAGTTATAGCAGTCTTGTCATCCTGTGTCTGGTCCCCCCTGCCTCAATCCTTTAATATCCAGCAAGTTGTTGCTAGGAAGGAAAAATAAATGTTGAAGACTGGGATGTGTCTCAGCTTTGTGAATGTGAGCGTTAATGTTGAACAAAGAATAGTCATTCTAGCCTGTGCACTACAGCATCTTGCCACCAGATAGAGCTCATGCTGGTCAGCGCTATAACACAGAATCACATTTGCCAAGAGTTTGCACATAAAGCCTCTGTTTCAGGGTTTCTAGAGGAAAATTAATTTTGAATTTAGTCTTTTGACACACGGTAAAGGGCTCTTTTTTTTTTTCCCCTCCCCTTGTCTATTTATTGGTAGGAGACTTAAAGGTAATGAATGTCATCTTGCTATAGTTCTTTTCCTGGATATGTTTTCCTGTTCTTCAGGAGAAAAATGAGATCCAGACTCTCTCCTAAACTCTGAAGTAGTAGCCATAGGACTATGAAAATACATGGTCATAAAATGTGATAGCCTGAAGTTGCTGTATTTATCAAAGATGATTCTGATTCTCCTGACTGAATGTAAAATATTTTCTACTTGTATAAACATCTGTTTTCATATTGGAATTTTCATATCAGAGACACCACAATGTACCTACAAGAGGTTTAGAAATTTGCCATCCATAATCACAACAGCTAATATATATACTGTGTGAGTCTTAAATCTGCAAGTTTAAGGTAGGTAAGCCCTTGCTGCCATTTGCTTTTAATGGGATTTGGGTTCTTAAGTTACTCTTAAAAAATGCATCCTAAGAGGGGAGAATTTGCAAGCATTTCTTTGTTTAATTGTGCTGCATTATGAAAGGTTGATATAGTTTAGCAATTTATGCATACATTTATTATGTGCATGTACCGTGTGTTTGCAGTACTTCTGATTTCTGGGAAAATTGCCTGATTTTTGGTTAAACTTCTCCTTTCTTCTGCATTGTTTGTATTCAATGCTGCTTTTTTATCATAGTTCTAGGCATGCCATGATCTAGACAGCACAGAGAACATGGAGTATTTTTAATAAATTTGAAGAAACCTCCTGGTGAGGAGGGGCAAGGTTATCTGGTAATGTAAAACGAAGTCTTTGCATGACTGGTCAGCAGAACCTCCTTTGATGGAATTGGTGCTTTGGCTCTCAGGGAGTTAACAGACCATATTGCAGGCTCGTGTTATTCACCAATTAAATACCTTCCCTCTTTGAACACAGTTAATAGATTTCCTCCTTCTGAAATTCAAGCCTGTTATTGCTTATGTTCTCTCTAAAATCTATTGCTTTTCATTTCTTTCTGAGGAGAAAGAAATTTCCTTTCATTACCGTGAAATCAAAGCATTTTAAAATTGCATACTGAACACCTGTAGTCTTGGGTTTATACTTTGGATTCTGTGCTGGTCTTGGTTTAAAACTAGTCATTAATTGTTCCAGAGGAAAACTTGATTTTTTTGCCTTTTACGTAAGAAGGTGTATGCTTTCAGATATAATGCGTACACAAGCTGAGCTGTACATTCAGTTGTATTTCTCTCAGCGCCTTTGACCTGTGGATGAATATTTGATCTCATGTGTGTGAAAAGAGAAATGTTATTTAAGTCAGGCTGCTGACTTTTTTTATTGTGTTCTTCAGTAGAAACACCATACTGCCTTCCCTTTGTCAGTCAGAGCAGAACTTCGTGCAAATTTTTGCTTAGTAGAGAAGACCATGCTCAGACTGTGCTTTTATGTACACAAATTCAATATTGAAAATATATCATAATATCTTGGCTTTTTAAGAAGAGAAGGCTTTTTAAGGTACTTCGTTTTCTAACAAAAAACCGTATCTTTGGGCCTAGTCTTTTCAGGTGAGATTATTATTGTATTCCTCAGTCCTTCTAATATTCTGCAGCATTTATCCTTCTATTTGTGATCACTAGCACTCTCCCTGCCTGACAGATGCATCATCAGTTGTGAAAAATACAGTTGCATGAGCTTCTCTTATAACTGTATTCCTTGTGAGACAAGTTCTGTCCATCTTTTTTCTTTGTTTTTTTAATCTGGAAAATATCACCCAGAACCTTTGGGTTATTCAGAACCTCAGTATAAGCTTCTCTTCTGAAAGATACAATTGCTCATTTGTTTTTTTCCCAGTTTACTGCTGTTGAACACTAATCCACTAATGTATGCTTGTTTGTTGCTGTGGTTTTGTTGTGGCTAGGATTCATAAAATATTTAGCTCTACCAAAGTTACTTAATGTTAAAAAAATCAAATGGGCATTTGCATCAGTGGTACAAGCTGGGGATTTATAGGGGAGTAAGTGACTGGGAATATTTTAACACTTAAAACATTGGCATTTAAGAACTTACGTTTTCTTGCGTATGTTACGTGTTACTGCAAAATAAGCTTTCAAGAAAAGAGGTTTTGGCTCTCAGCTGTTAAAATCTGACATCTACCAGAAAAGCAGTGAACAATTCCTAGGCACTGGTTGCCAAACTGAGGATTTCACGACCTTCTAACTGGTTTCCCTGTCAAGCAATGTGGCACTTGCTGTAAACCAAAATGAGCTTTTTCCTCCTTATGACACAAGTGGCATGACATTTTTTAGTGATTTTGATTTTAATATTTTAGCATCATGTCTTCCAGTGCCTTCTTGCCAGAAGAAGCTCAGGTGCATGTGTGTGGCAGATTTACTGGGGTGACTTTTATTATTCATTCTTTTGTAGTGGAATGATAATCGAGATGGGTGTAGTTAATGTGAAATGTCATCTGGTGATGATTGCCGCTACTTGATGCGTCCCTCTTATAAAGTCACATTTTTTTAACACTCAGTTTTGTCTAAATTCTGGACAATTATTTGCATTGTCTTAATGAGTACGTGCAAACTATTTCTTAGCCTCCTTACATGTGACCTCCCATATGGTTCTCTAATTATTAGAGTTGGATCCTTGGGAGAAAGGTCCTTACATTGTCTGTAAAGCGGTCTGTGTGCTAGGAGGGTTCGTTGGCGCTGCGTGAGGCTTGGCAGCCTGGTCACTGGCAGTGTTGCTGACCCTCTCCTGGATGCTGTTCTTTAAGTCGCTTGTTTTAAAAATTTTAAAAATAACTCCCATGTAGAAACCTGTGGAGGTGTGCAGAAGGCACCTGGCGAGAACCAACACAATGGATTTAAGATGCTGATATCAGGTAGTCTCTGCAACTATTGTACTATTATTTTGGTAGAGAATTTTCTTTCTTTACAATAAGACTCATGCCAAACTAGCTGTATTCTGCGATAAGCAACAGTTTTGGATACAGTAGATAAAAGTAATGTGCACACTTCCCTGAACATGAATGAAGACGGGTATTTGGAGGTTATCAGAGCTGTATGCTGAAGTGGTGATACTGTATTCGCCATCCTATGGCTCTGTACTTGACTTGATGCCTTACCTGATCCCGCAGAGGCCACTTATTCCCTCCAGTGGTCAGCCAGAAGAAGTAAAACTGGATGTTGCTGGGGACTCAGGCTATGTGAAACTATTAAACAAACTAAAAAACACTCTTTGATTTAAAATTCGAAAAAAGGTGACTTGGCAAATCATAGTTAAATGATCTGGATGTGCATGTTTATCTTCAGCTTTTCTTGCTAACCAAAATGGATTATTTGGTCTTGGAGGAGGGAAGAGGATAGTTAAATAGAAGCTAAACAACAGACGCTGCACTTTGATAGCAGTAGGAACTAAAAATCTTATTGTTGTTTTAATAGCTGAGTGTGTAATTAATCATCTCCTATTGATTTGCTCTTAATCTAGATGCAGTGCACAAAGGCTGAAAGAACTCTCATGTTATTTAGCTGCTCCTTCTAATCAGAGAGAGGATGTGAATAAGACACAGCAGTGCATTAGTAACCTGTGGGGTTAGGAGAGTCTTCTGCGGTGGACCTTTGTCCACAGATCCAGAGAACAGCAGTGATAATGAGACCTAATCTAAATGAGCTTGGTGCTTACAATCCATATCCCAGAGGGCATATAAACATCACAAATATTGATACAGGATCAGCAGAGAGCAGGAATTGATTAGTGGTCAAGGGAGCAGGATGTCCTAATTGTCTTTGGTATTGCTGATTAATTTTTGTCTGGGAAATGCGGGGAAGTGAGTCTTAAAATAGATTAAGGGTAGAAAGGGGAGCTTGCAGTAAAAAGCAAGAAAAGCCTTTTCTGTCATTCCAGCCTTTGTGAGTTATTGTTGCTATTAAGCAATCTATATAGAGAGACAAAATTTGCCTATATTTCTATATAAATAAATTTATGTATCTTGTTCTTTGGACCTTTTGTTTCTGTGGTCTATTTCCTAATTTGACTTTTTTCTGGGTTCAGTTGAAATTTGCTTTTTTCTCCTTTCCACTTGAGATTATATTTATAGCAAACTTTTAATCAACACCCCATTTGCATACAGCATCATGTTGCTGACCTCTACGTCGCAGCTTGCTTCTCCATGCTGCCAACCTGCCTTTCGAGAGGGCTCCTTTATAAGAAGCTGGGGACATTTTGCTTGGGTGGCTGCAGGTGCGAGGAGATAGAGACAATTTTCTAGCCTGAGAAGTTTCTAGCCAAAGCCATTGTAGCAATGTACAACTATGTTCTGATCAATATCAGTGCATCTCTAGAGCAAAACCACTAGTTTTCATCACAGCAGTGGAGAATTTAGCCCTGAGTATAATCTTCTTTTTCCTTAAGGAAAGTTCTCATTTGATCTGTTCAGACTAAATCTGGAGAAGTGTACAGACTATGCTTTTCTAAACTTTTAATAATGGCATAAACCAATTAGTGTTTTGAAAATACAGAATTCCGACAAGTCGCTTCTTATGACAGGTTTCATCTATTGACGGTTTCATGGGAAGATCAATAGTGTTCAGGCTGCAAATTCTTCAGCCGAGGCAATTGAGGCTACAACATCTCATTTTTAGGAAGATGTTAACAGCCTTCTGGCTTAGCGTAGAAGGTGGTGTCATTCACTTAGTCTCTGTGGAAAGACCTAAAATCAGACAGCCAAATCATTCTTTGCTTTGTATTCATTAATGTTTAGATTTAAACTTTGTGCTGCTGAAAGAAACCTTTAGGGATATCTTGATGCGTGTTTGCTCTCTCATGCCATTAAATCTACCTACCTTTAGCTTCTTGATTTGAGCTGGAAAAAAATGGATTGATAGAATGAGAGATTTACTTCTAATTGTCATTCAAAGAGCCAGGTGTTAGGATCATGCTAGGCAAAATAAGAAAATATCCCTGTCACAGGAATATGATGTACCTTTTAAAATGGTTCTCGTTCTAGCTGTTGTGTGTCCAGTTGTCTTCCCTTCTCCTCAGCTCTGTTTGCCCCTTTTGGACCACACATGCCAGGAGTGTGTGCAGAAAGCTGCCTTTCTGCTCCCACCAGCAGATGGTTTGTACCTGTAACTGTCTCTTCCTTTGTTATGTGAAAACCATGCGCACTTCATCATGAAAGCCCATGTATTGCTATCTAAAATTATTTATGCTTGGATGAGTGTGTGGAAAAGAGGTAGCAGCAGTGATATCCTTCTCAGACTTGCAGAATCATGGGCAGGGAACATCACTTGGGAGATTGTAGATGTGCTGTTTTTGTCATCTGTTCTCTGCCACGAGTTGTGGGAAGGCTGCAGTCCCTTCTCGGGGGGGGCTGGTTGAGGTGATACTGGTGATGATGACAGCTTGAGGTGGAAGACGTGGAATCGCAGCTCAGGATGAATGACCACAATTACCAGTGACTCATTGAGGCCTTCAGGGATGCTGTCTGTATGTCCATGTGCTGTGGGATGCTGGGTGGGTGAGACCAGAGTCCACTGACCTTGTGGGCTGCTTCTTGGCATGGGCAGCAAATGGCTAGGGAGGAGATCAACAAAAGGGGTGAGCATGCAGTGAGACTTTGCCTAACTGCCTCAGCCTCAGTAACTGGAGGCTCAGGGGCTTCCTAAGCCAAGTTTGCCATTTTTGTATTTAATAGACCTCTGTGGGTGCTCTTTTGGCTGTATTTTTGTATGAAGAGACATACTCCTTTTTAAATTCAAAACATAGGAGTGAATTATCCTGCCTAGAGATGCTTTTAATTTTCTCTGAACTTTTCCTGTTGTGCAGTGGTTCACAGGCATCACAGCCATATGATTAGCCAAGGCTGCTCTTGCTTCATGTTGGTCTAATTATCTGTTCATTAGAATCTTAAGTCTTGAGCTTGAAGTGTGTAGGGTGTCTTTGTTTAAAGGGCAGTCTTCTAATGCAAATATTAAGAGAGCTTTCTGGCTTGCCTGAGTCAGACTGACAAGCTAATAATAGCCTTTGTGTTAGTCTTGGCTAACAGAGAGCATCAGTATGAAAGGGTTTTAAGGGACTGGTGTATTAATCAAATCATAGAACATAATATGCATTTGTGTGTCTTGCTGTTTTAACACTTAAACTCCCATTAAGAAATATTTTCTGAATGCAAAGGGCATGGGAGTAAAAATGGAGCTCTCCTCTCAATATACCATTGCATCCACTTGAGATTTTAGGTTAGTCTTAAATGGCCTCTAATTAATAGAATGCCATAATACAAAACTATTTTCAATAGTTGTAGTCTTGTTCAAGAACCTGTTCTTAAGTTTATAGGTAACATATCAAAGAGCAATGAGTCAGATGGCTTAAAAACTGGTGTGTTGACTATGTGTGTGGGGAGTTGTGAAGATGGCTAATTGTTGGAGAGGGCATGTTTTATTTCCCAGCTTTGCCAGCAGAGGATTACATGTTATGCAATTGCTGCAATTTAATTACAGTGTAGCAGAGGTTTTGATATCTGCCTTTAAATTATCCCAAGGGCATCTAGGAGGAATGGCTTACTCTGAATAAATCTTAATAAACACATGACCTTATGCTGCTGGCTTGTTTTGTTCTGTGAGCACCATTTGTTCCTATTAACTATATCATAGAAGTCAATACAGCTATTCCTGGAAATATGGCGATATTGCATGAGTAAGAATTTATAGGATGGGCTCAGTATGTCATTACAACAATTGTCAGCTTCTCCCTTTTATTTATGGGAGAGCGATGCATATGAATGTACCTTTATCTGGAAAGTTTTAGGCAATTCTAATAAAAGGAGATATGCATGAATTATCAGTACATGATGTTCTATTCACTAGAGGGAGAGTCATTTTAAAAAGCCTGCTAAGAGAGGCATGGTTGCTAAGTAAGGCGAGGGTTTTATTAGACCAACTGACGTAATGGAAAAAAAAGCAGGCAAGATTTTGGGTATACAAAGACCTCCTTTGGATGTGAAACAAACAGCAGACTTTGTGCTAAGAATGGCTTTGAAACAATTGCTCTAAACTTCAGCTAAATATGTTAAATGCCGAGGTAATTTGAGAGGAAGGGGTAGCTTGCGTATGTGGGAAGGATTGCTAAGTGATGGAGACAACATGGCAATGAGGAGGAAGGGTGGCTGCTGGGGAATTTAAGGCAATCTGAAACTTCGCTGCTGCTTTCTTCTGTGTTGCTTCATGGTGTTGGCAGTTGCAGCTAGGGCAAACTCAAGGAATGGGAAATAAGCAGCAGTATAGAACATGGACTTGCAGTGGAGGAGGAAGAACATGGGGCAATGTGGGAGGGATGTCCACTGAGAGTGTGGTTTAGGATGACTGAGAAGAGCAATTCCTCCTAACCCTGGGAGAAATAGGCATTCTATTTGAGGAGTGTGTGAGTGTGTTGCTTTCTTCGTTACTCTAGCCTGAAGAGGGTCTCAGTCTGAAGTTTGGGAAAGGACTTGTCTGCTAGCCAATATAATACCACTGCTGAATGTTGTTTACCATTTACCAGAGTGGGTATACAAGGTCCCTGTTTTCCCCTTGTGTTTTACTCATTGAGGCTAAATTTGCACAACGTCACCAGCTAGAGCAGGCTGTCTTGGGGAATTGATGATTTAATTATGTTAACAATCTGTGAGCTATTAAAAAAAATCACTGAATTTATTTTTTGATATGGTAGGGTCCTATCTTACAAGGCAACATACCCCTTGTGCCCCCCGCCATGCTCTGGGGTTTCAGTTAGACCCTGCATGTTTTATGCAGTTACTTTTTGGCGTGCAGCAAAATTAGAATAAGGCTGGCAAAATCTGCAAAACCATCATGTGACTTTTTTTTTTGACCCTCCATACCTTCTGAAATCCTGCTGGTTTTGTAACTAGAGCTAGGTAGCAGGATGAAGATTACATATCATGGCCTTGTTATTTTAGGAATAATCAGCAGAGAACAACAATACTTCCTCTTATGAATTTCATGTGCTTCCCTGAGGGGACTAATAGCAAAGAGGGGCTCTTAGAGAATATACATTTTCCACAGCAATAGTTTAGATAAATCTTATCTGCCTTTGAATTGATGGTAAAGCTTCCATTGACTTGTGTGGAGACTGAAGTTCTTTGTGTATGTTCGGTTTATGCACTATTTTCTAAGGCAGGCACTGTGTTTCCATTGCATATATATAGAGGCTGGCTATTCAGTAGCTTTGAGCTGTGGAGGACAGTGCCTATAGCTGTGAAGTCTTCAATTCCCACCCTGGTGCATCAGCTGAAATAGGGGCTATTGCACCTACAATCACAGAATTGCAGAATGGTTTGGGCTGGAAGGGACCTTTAAAGGCCATCCAGTCCAACCCCCCTGCAATCAGCAGGGACATCTTCAACCAGAGCAGGTTGCTCCGTCCAACCTGACCTGGGATGTCTCCAGGGATGGGGCATCCACCACCTCTCTGGGCAACCTGGGCCAGGGGTTCACCACCCTCACTGTGAAAAAATTCTTCCTTAGATCTAGTCTAAATCTGCCCTCTTTTAGTTTAAAACCATTAGCCCTTGTCCTATCGCTACAGGTCCTGCTAAACAGTCCATCCCCACCTTTCTCCTCAGCCCCTCTCAGCCCCGGCAGCTGCAGGAAGGTCTCCCCGGAGCTTCTCTGCTCCAGGCTGAGCCCCCCCAGCTCTCCCAGCCTGTCCTCCCAGCAGAGCTGTTCCAGCCCTGGAGCATCGCTGGGGCCTCCTCTGGCCCCGCTCCAGCAGGTCCATGTCTCTCCTGTGCCGAGGGCTCCAGAGCTGGACGCAGCACTGCGGGGGGGTCTCCCCAGAGCGGGGCAGAGGGGCAGGATCCCCTCCCTCGCCACGCCGGCTACGCTTCTCTTGATGGAGCCTGGGACACGGTTGGCCTTCTGGGCTGCGAGCGCACATTGCCGGCTCATGTCCAGCTTTTCATCCACCTGTATCCCCAAGTCCTCCTCAGCAGGGCCTAGCGAGGGGGCTTCCAGTGGTCTTGGTGTAGAAAGAGCCTCTTGGGCTCCCTCACCTCAGTCATCTGTTCCTCAGCTTGTGAGGCACCGTCCTTTGTCAGGCGGTGCCTCATCTGAAAGGGTTACTGGAGGCTGCTGTTGTCGAGAGACAGCAAAGAGTGTCTGCCCAGGCGTCAGCCAAACCCTGCTCCAGCACTTAGCTCTCATTTTCTGGGAACAAAGTACAATCGTGTCTTGCGAGCTGGGTCGTTCATATAAAAATTGCCATCAGGAATGTGTTTGTGCTCATGACTTGTGCAACCGATACATTAATGAAATCTTGGCTCCATTCACATCTCTGGACCATTTGCCATTCCGAATTCATTGGATCATGATTTGTCGGGTGTTTATGGATACAGTTGTTTTTGTCCTGGCCTGTATCAGGAATAGTGTGGCCAGCAGGAGTAGGGAAGTGATTGTGCCCCTGGACTCGGCACTGGTGAGGCCGCACCTTGAATCCTGTGTTCAGTTTTGGGCCCCTCACTACAAGAAGGACGTTGAGGTGCTGGAGCGTGTCCAGAGAAGGGCAACGAAGCTGGTGAGGGGGCTGGAGCACAAGTCTTATGAGGAGTGGCTGAGGGAACTGGGGGTGTTCAGTCTGGAGAAGAGGAGGCTGAGAGGAGACCTTATCGCTCTCTACAACTACTTGAAAGGGGGTTGTGGCGATGAGGGTGTTGGCCTCTTCTCCCAAGTAACCAGCGATAGGACAAGAGGAAATGGCTTCAAGTTGTGCCAGGGGAGGTTTAGATTGGATATTAGGAAAAATTTCTTCACTGAGAGGGTGGTCAGGCATTGGCACAGGCTGCCCAGGGAGGTGGTGGAGTCACCATCTCTGGAAGTGTTCAAGAAACGTGTGGATGTGGCGCTTCAGGACATGGTTTAGGGGACATGGTGGCGCTGGGTTAATGGTTGGACTTGATGATCTTGAAGGTCCCTTCCAACCTAGTGATTCTGTGATTCTGTCAGAGCTGTTTGATCAGTTCAAGGTGAAAAAAGTCATAGAACTACAGTAAACAGTAATATAAAATGTTTCAAACTCTTGTTAACTGTTATACATAGTATCATTTTGTGTAAATTTCTCTAGACTTACAAATTTTGTGCTAGAAACAACAATGAAGTATATCTTTTTCTTTCCCTCAAGGCCAAACGTGTGTCCAGTGTTTGAGCTGGCGCTGGTGGGACACCAACAGCCATGTGTTCAAGCCTTTAGTCGTGTGGTCAAGATGTGGAAACAAGGTTGCACAGGGAGGAGGTGGTGTATGGGCTATGAGAGAAGGTAATATATTCTCTGTCATTATAAATGAATTCTGTTATTTAATGCAAATCCTTTATAACTTTTTTGGTGAGAGAAGTTGTAAACTATTTCATCTCCTGAAATATGTGTGACTGAGTTATGGATATATCGAGTCCTGCTGAGACTTTAAGTCTGTTATTACTGAGTAGAAAATGCGACTTTTTTCTGTGTTTTGGGTGTGTCACGAACTTCTTGGCTGGCTTTAGATCACAATTTTATATTATCAGAAAATGTTCCCGTCTCATCCTGTTTCAAGTAAAGTCTAGCTGTCAAGTCATCTACTTTGAAAAATTGAACTTCTTTCTATTTCTGTCATATACTTAGAACTGATGGGAGATCTGACTTCCCCAACGGCTAAAACGAAAATTGATTGCAAAACAAAATTACTCACCTTTGACTAGCCTGAGTACAACTTCATCAGAAAATATGTGGATGTACTATATTAGAGCTATTGGATGTTATCAGGATGCTTTTTGCTATATTTGCTTCATTTTTAATAAGAACTACTGATAGGGTCTGAAAAAATGTATAGTAAGTGTGATGTATGAGTACAGCTTGTTACTGATGAGATGTAAGTGGAGTAGGAGTTGTGACTGTTCTTTTATTCTCTTCAAAGGTCTGGGTACTACACTGTTTACAAGCAGGTGTACAGAATGGAGCGTCAGACCGTCTATAAGTGCTGCCCTGGATGGGTCCAGCAGGACCCGAATGAACCTGGCTGTTTGCACTGTAAGTTGATGGCAAAACGGTGACAAACCAGGAGAGGTGATATCCTTAGGCTTTCCTTT
>NW_010535593.1:14602-18611 GCF_000687285.1 Phaethon lepturus
GGAAAGGTGGATTTTGTTTCTTGCTACTTATAACTGGAAATCCCAGTTATAAAGAGGTAATCTGTGGGGCAAGAAACTTGTTTTAAAAATACAAAAGCTGTCATATGTGAAAGTACCAAGTATCTCTAATTTTAATCTAATCAGTGGAAACTGAATTTTTGATTGTAGTTGTTGCAGCATTTTTGTTCCAGCCTGGCTCTGGCAGGCCAACCAATTTTATTGTTGTTACCCAAATTATGAAAAGAAATCTGCTATAAGGCACTTGTTTCTTGGACGTAGCACTCGTTACAGAGTCTGACTGGTTTTGGCTTTTTCACTGCTGCTTGTTGCCATTGAAGCAATTGTGTTTCTACCCTTCAGCTCTCCATCTGATGAGAACCCGTTCCTATCAGTAATTTCTAATCATGATTGGATGTTTTTCCTAAAAGATGGAATTTAATTTAAATGATAATGAAGCACTTTAGCCACTGTTAACAAGACATGAGTAGAAGATGGCAATTTTCTCACTATTTAGTTTTGTTACTCTTTTGTTAGTAATTGTATTTTCTGTATGAAAGTTAGCATCTGTTCCTATGTTTTTTTTTAATCTTCATACCAACTTGAGGGCTGCATTCAGAAAGCTTGCCTTTATGATTGTGTCTTTGTATTTAAAAAAAAAAAGAAAACAAGCCTGTGAGGTATTCCTATTAGTTTGTCTGAATCTACATATTTAGTGTGCACCTGTTTTCTTGTAAGAAGTCAAAGATATATTTGCAATCTGTATTTTAATCTCTGGTGTAAAGGAATTTAACGTGTTTGAACACCAGTGGCAACATGAAATTATTTTCTTCCTGAAAGAGCAGTGCAGACTTGCTTTGAATTTTTTAAGGCACCAAAGTGGCTGAATTATTCCTTTATATTTGATACTCTTTGCAAGTTTGGCTCAAGTATGTGGAATTTAACTTACTGTAAATAATGTTCTGCATTGGAGGAAGGGAAGTATTGTAATTCCCTTGGACATATTTAGTACATCAGTGTTTCTTAACCATTGCTGCATTATTTTCTAGCAGTACATCTCTTTCATTCTGAATTCAGGTAGTGCTTTGAGTCCTAAGAAACTGTCTTTTGCCTCTGAAGCATCTTCAGGTTAAACTGCATTATCTTTGTCTTATTTTTACTGAAGCTAAATTTCTTCATATCAACATGGTAGTTATATCCATGATAACAAGTTCTATTGCAGTCTAACCTTGCCACTTAAATAAAAAGCTGGATTTCTTCTTATTTGGAAGTTTCTGTTACAGCAGGACTATGACAGGAAGAGGGAATTCTGGAGGATCCTTGGCACAAAACCAACAAAACGCCTGTTTTATTCTGTTTTTGTGTACTAGCGCTGTGCACTGTTGGCACTTGCTTCAATGGAGGGAAATGTTCTGAAGGAGGATCCCAGATGTGCCAGTGTCCTGCAGGATTTCAGGGGTCTCGCTGCCAGTATGGTGAGTCAAATGTAAATTCTCAAATTCATCTGGTGTTTGGGTAAAATACATGTTTAATGATATTTGTTAAAGCATTAATATTTTATTAATGTTGACTTAAAGTTGCCTCTGCTGTACTCCAACTGGTTATTTGGGTATTCTCTTATTTTTTGGAATTTGCCTTTTTTGGTATTGAATTTTAAGAAATCAAGATGAAAAATTAATTTGGTTGATGTCAGATGAGTTTCTGTAATGGATAATACAATTGACTATCAGCAGCGGTGTCCGGCGGAATATCTTTCTACTGCTTTTGAACTTGCACATTCTTGCAGCACTCCTGCCAAACTTCTCAGCATTGCTTTTGCCCTTGTGAGAGTAAATTCTGAATCAAAACAGGTAGGGCAGTAGGTAAAGAATGTAGCAAATGAACCAAATGTATTTATTCATGGGGTTTCTTTTGGTGCATCTGAAAGTAGGAAGGCTGGTTTTACAGATTGCTACACGATATTTCCTAGTATTCTTGAAATAATTTATGCAACAATCTTTCATTTCAGTAACTGTTCTAGCATATTATAGACTAAATTCTATGCAACTTAGATTATCACCCACTCTCAATGGGAATCTTTTTCTCTCATATGCTGGTTTACAATCTGATAAACCCACAATGGGTTGTCTTGTAATTTATGTGAAATAAGGCCATCACATACTGTGTAAAGCTCTCCAAAATTACAGAACTGCATCCATTTGCCTTCTTGGGGGGCGGGGGCAGGGGGAAGTAATTCCTTCAGAGTAGGCTGTGATTGGGACAAAAGATTTCTTTTGTATTAGACAAATGATAATTTCCTTTTCAACTGAAGCACATTGTGTTTTGTTCAAAGAAAGGCAGATTTTTGAATATTTAGGGTTTTTGCTTTTAAATTCTAATATGTTCCCATCTTCACCTGGCTTGTCCGTCATGAAGTATAAGTGAGAAGGAACATAACAGCTGTTTACAACAGTCCCTTTAAGAGCTGAAAAGCTAAGCTCTCTACTCAATACGTGGCTTGTATCATGCTTGCTTCATAACCTCTGTCATATTCTGATCTCTGGGCTCAACCAAGGCTTGTGCGGTAGACTGGGTCTTGTGTGGCTCACTGCACCAAAGCAGCTGTGTCTGTATGGGTAGCAGCTTCCCTCAGCGAAGGTAATACAGCAGCTGGAGTTGCAGCAGGCATGGTAAGTGGGAAATGCAAAAAGTCAGCAAATGGTGCATTTGACACCTGGTCGTAGATAACATTCTTCATTTATGAGCAAGCATTTAAATAAAGTGCAGAGCTCTTTACAATGAGACTTCTGATGACGTCAGACCACAGTGTGCCAACATCTGCCTTCAGACAATATTAGTTCAGTTAAGCAGACTCCAAGGCAGGTGCTGTAATTGTGTATTTCTTTACCACCCATAGAAATAACAAGTTTATGTTTGTAACTTGGTAGGAACTAGAGTAACACCAATGTGGGTTGGTTTGTTATTGACTTACAGCAGACTTGCTGCTCCAAGGTAAGCAGGATCAGGATCTCTAAGGAGCCCATATAATAAGCTTTTACCAAAGGCAACATAAGTCTCAGCAAATTCTAAACTGTCTTTGGTAGTCTTTTGAGTCATCTTCTGTTGCCTGGAAAGACCTACGGCACTAAGGCATTTCCGACAGGCAGATTATGTGGGTGCAGCGTGTAGATAGCACAGGTCAGATTTTCAAACGGAAATTGGATTGTGTGGTCTCTATCTCACAGGTTGGTGACTGCAGACACTGTAAAAACAATGTGAGGTATCCTGCAGTTCTTGCTCTTTGCAGTTGAGTGGAACTTTATCTTGGTGGTTTGTCTGCTTTCTCTTGATTCCTAAGGTTTCAATGGGATTTCAGTAGTCATCGTTTTCAGGTTTATACAGTAGCTGCTATCACAGCCTGGCAGGAGTGAGTTTATAAATTAAATTCTGAAGGGAAAAACCTTCTTTCAGAATGGGTAATTCACCTGACTAACAAAAGCAAGGTAATTTAGAGTTTAAGGCTTCTTAACCATTGCAGGTGTCTCCAGTCAGATGCTTGTGAGTTTTGGATCATATTTGTTGCAAGCAAGGCTAGAGAAAATGTACTGTGGAACTAGTAGCTAAAGCCTCTGTTTTTCTGTCTGTTATTAGAATATTACTGTTTAAGTACCTTGAATTTAGTTTGTCTGCATTACTTAATGGTAATATATTGTGCTTTTAAATATCTGTCCCCTCCTCCCTACTTGCCTGTGCAACCTTACTGTAACATAAACTGTTTTCCTTCCAATGCTTCACCCAAAGGAAAAGGAATCTCTCCTGGAAAAGGAATCTCTCCTACCAGCATCTTTTGCTTTGAGGATTTGGTGGAACAGATGAGTGCCAGGAAAACCATGGTTTATGGTTTTGGAACATGTGCTAGAAAGTGTTAGTGGAAAAGCTTGTACTCTATGTGAAGCGGTCAAAGTGAACACTCTTTGGTGCAGAGGCACGCTGCCTTGTACCTCTGTGCTGCCTCCCTCGATTCTCTTCAGCA
>NW_010535593.1:18642-73187 GCF_000687285.1 Phaethon lepturus
GGCTTTACAGGGGAATGGAGGCTCTAGTTGGGTACGAGACCACAAACTACTGGCTGAAAGCTGCCTGTTGGGCATCCTTGGTTGTAATCCTGATTTCGGTCACTTTTTGGTGTTGTGGCCTCCTGTCAATCTCCTGACAGAGGAGGAACCGTGGGCATTTCATAAACTGTACTTGCACTCAATTGAGCAAAATTGTTGCATATATCCCATTTTATATCCTTCCCTCTCCAGCCTCTTTGCTTATCTTCTTTCTGTTTCTGTCATTCAGCGTTGACAGATAATTCTAAAGTTTGTGCTGTGGCTTTCATGATCTCCCTGCTGGGCACTGCAATCCACAGACAATAGACAAGAAATTTTTATAAAAATATTATTAAAATCAGTTACTCTAGAAAATAAATGGGAACATAAAACTCCAGAATCTTCTAATCTGGCTTTTCCCGTTTGTTGCATTTATATTTGCCTTTAAGTTAGTAAGTAGGTCAGTCTCCTGGAAATCAAGTTGCTACATGCTTTGTCCTGGACTGTCCTGCAGAAAGTTTGTGACATCTTTGAGAATGACTTATGACAGTCCAGTGCATCATAGCAATCTATAGCAGAGTTGATTATTCACAGCTAGCATGATCGCATCTAATGACTTTTTAAATACATCATGTGGTGTTTTAGCAGCCTGTAACACAACGCTATTTCCGATTAGACGCTGAAAGGGTTATGATTCCTGTAACAAGCTATGTAATTGTGACTAGAAACGCATTATTGCATCTCCTGTATACTTCGCTCCATATTTTTATTATTTTACCCACAAAAGCAGCAATACAAACTTGGAAGAAAGATTTATGAGTGAAATGGTTGAGCTCTTCATATAGCTATTACAAGGATTCAGTAACAGATTGAGCTGTCTCTTTTATTGTCTGCAGCAATTTGTCTTGTAATAATAGACTTATATCAATTACAATGTGAATTTGCAAGCTGTATTTCTATTTTTTTTAATTTGTTTGGAAGTTGAGATTCCCATTTCTCTTGAGCCCAGTGAAAGGGAGGGAAGACTTCTAACAAAAAAGAGAAACAGTAAAACCCCGTGCCAAGAATAAAATCTGCTGCAGTGCTGGTTTCATTGTTATTCACTAGTTGTCCTGGTAATTTTATTCAAGGCCTGCTAGCCACCTGAGCTGGACATGGAAGTAAATTAATTTCATTTAGCTTGTTTAATTCAGCCCTGGGACTTGTACTTCGACATGCAGCTAGTGAAAACATTCCAAATTCTACAAACGAGTAACTTTATTCCTCGTGTACATAGAATGCATACAATGCAAAATGAGGGGTTAGTTTTAACTTTTAAACATTTTTTCCTCAAACATCAAGTTATTGCTGGTTTTACCAAGTGCTTCTTGCTGCTTTTAATACCTAAAGTAAATGCAAGAGTAAAGGCTGAACAGGCTTTATAATTTCGTGCCTCAAACAAAATCCCAGCATTATAAAGGTCTTGCAAAGGGCTGCCATAGTTGGGAAAGAATAACTACAATTGAGCATCTCTGAGAAGATGTGTTTTCTTGGAAGATGTTTACAAGTAGGTGAGGAATGACCAGGGCAAGCTTGACATGATGTTTGTCGTATTAGCTTAATCAATGATTTGAAGAAAGCTGAATACAATATTTCAGTGTTTAACAGGTTGTCAATATAATTAAACTCTACACTGTAATGGTTGCTGTAATGCAGGTGGAATTTTAAATTCTTTTACATGGGCTGATGTAGATTACTAAAGATTGCGTGCTTGGGAAGCATCTACCACATCTTGAGCAGCAGTGGTCTGCTGAATACAATACTTGCCTGATATTTGAGATAAGAGCTTTGTTTTTCACCTGCCACTGACCTTGGATACGAGTTCAATAACTTTAGCAAATTATACCACTATGCCTCAATTTCTTTGTATATGAAATGTTGATAATGATAGCTCATTCCTTCGTAAAGTGCTTTGAGACCTAAGTAATTAAGCATAAGATAATAGCATTGGAATGTGTGTATATAAAGGCAAAATGCACACTGCATGGGTAGCTAAAATGAAATGCGTATGAGAGATATTCATCAGTTCATTGACTAGCTGTCAATCTCTTCCTTAACTGTGGTCACACACTATTAAGATACTGAACTATACAAAGATTCTAGTAAACAAAAATTTCAGCACCTTCTAGTTCAGGCAGATCAGAGTTTACACTACAGAACTACTTAAAGGTGATTGTGGTTTTTCGTTAAACCATTGGTTTCAATGGCATGAATTCTGATGTATCTTCTTGCAACTATAAATACTCCCTCATTCACTGTATGAAAGAATTTCAAAATATTTCTTCCTGCAAAGAGTTATTTGATGAAACTTCTGAGTAATGTCCTGTCTGTCATTCTGATCTCTTGTAGAGATGCATATTTTCTTCTTTGAGACTGAAGTCCTAGACAAACCTTACAGGGCAATATAAATCCATGAAACAGCGCTACGAATTTTCATTCTTTGTAATGAATGAAAATCATTACATTAATGATTTTCAATAATTACAATATTTTACAATATCAATTACAATAATTACATTCATTATCCTTAACATAGCAAGTGGCAAGCTTAACTCCTGTGGATAGCCCATAGAGATGTCTTTAGTTTTCATGGACCTTTGTTTTCCAGAGGAACTAGATACTGTTTGAGCATTTGTGAGGGTAGATTAGTTCTTAACGTGCTTATGCAGTGCTTCTGAGGGCAAGACCCTCACTGTTGCTGGGAGTTCTAGCACTTTGTTTTCATATTTTTGCTGAATCCCATGCAGTTTTACCAGAGACAAAATTTTTAACACGAAAATTCTCTGTTAGCCCATAAGGAGAGTGGAAGAGGGTGGTGGAAAGATAATTTGTGTTCAAATTGCTCTAGTTTAGTGCATGCAATCTCTTTAAGATTATCAGGTGGTTTTTGTGTCCTAGCACAGTCATTCTCCTCCTGCAAATGACTCCGTCTCATTAGTGAAATGCTAGCGGCAAGGGAAGTAGAGATGACCAATTAGGCTGCTCAGGATAGAAAGGTCCTATCTTCTGGTAGAAAGAAACTTTGTGGTCATCCTCTACTTCTAGTGGGACCTAGTCTCCTGTTCCTCCTCTGCTCCTTTTCAGCTCTCCCAAAAAATGATCCATCAGTCCTGTACCTTTTTCTTTGGCTACCATACACTTCTGTTCTTGTGATTAAGAAGCTGGCTGACAGCAAATATAAAAGTGTAGATGCTTTTGGTCCTTTACATGGCAGTAAAGGAGCACCAGTGTCATGTGAGCTCTTGACAGGTTGAGAGCATCCTGTTGGCTTGATATGTGCTGAAGCACTTCAAAGTTGTGCAGCCACTTGTGCGTGCATTTGGGGCTGTGGTAATGAGCATTTCTTTTAGCACTTGTCAAGGTAATAACAGTGCTGTTGTACTAGAGTATCCAAAATCCTTCCAAGTAGTGAAATTTGAAAACATGAGTGTGATTTAAACAACAAACACAGCTAACAAGGTGTGTTGACATGTTTCATCTCATCAGAAGTTGAGTAGACTCAGGCACTTCCTTTCTGTTTTGTCATGTGAGCCCCGCAGGAACAGCGTGAGGCAGTTCCGTATGATGGTGCTTTACTGTGTTTACTTCTTATATAGCAGGTTGGTTGTGGCCAGCAACTAATGCCTGATGTTGTGTTAAGGAAGTAGTCACCGCTGACATCTCAGCCAGTTCAAAAGCGAATTGTTTTAATTCAGTGACAGAGCAGGCAGTCTAGGTTTTAAACAACCTTAATATAAATTGGTTGTATTATAAATGCAGAAGCCCTCGATTTAGATCAAGTGAACCAAGAATCTGGTAAGTTTTTCTCTTTGCTCTAATTCTTTCCAACATTGAAGATTCCACAGTTCCTTAACGTTTCAAAAGGCTGTTTCAGGTGATTTTTATGCAGCTTTAATAGTGTTCCATTGACTAACATGCACTTGAAAAATCCCCCTTGTTTAACTTACTTTATATGTTTTTGTATTTGTATGATTTTGTATTTAAAGTCCTACTTCGGTTGGCTGGACAGCTCTGCCCTTGCTAAAACTGCTAGACGCATCTTTGTAGGGCATAGCAAATTGTATGCTTAACTTGTGTAGAGTGGCCCTGTGGGCAAGAAAGCCAACCGAAAAGGACATCTAGAGATCTGCTCAGTCTAAAATAAGGATGACCTTTTCAGATTTCCCCTCATTAACTAAGGAAAAGTATCTTATTTCATATGAAGATACTGCTGTTATTACTGTGTAAGTCCTCTTAGTCTGCACCTCCTCACCTTCCTTGATACTGTCTGTAGCATGCTGGCATCAGATGAGTTCATACCAAAAGTTGCCTTTGTATTTCTGGGTGTAATCCTCAGTGCTGTCAGGGCTAAATGGGTCTTCTGATGCTTCTCATGCAATCTGTTTCTTGGTGACCTTGGATGCTGCTGTCGTGGCACTGCGTGTTTCTGCTTCAGGTGGGGGCCGTGAAGCTTCACAAGATCTACAAATCTGGTTTTGGCCCTTCCAGAAGCAATATAAAAGCACTAAAGCTTCCTTGATGGCACAGAAGTTCAGAGGGGGCTTTCTATAAGCACAGAGGCAACTAAGATAATGCTGGTCAGGGGGAGAAAAGTAGAGAGGAAGGTATGAATGATGAAAGTATGCTGTCCTTGCACTTCAAAAACCCTTTCAGGTCTCGTATCCATTCAAAAACATGGCCTGTGGAATTCTTCAAAAGACAGACAATACTTGCATGGTTTGGAAGAAAATTAGGGCAGGAGTCAGCTAGAAATAGTGGGGTGGGGATATTGAGCTCTGTCAAAGTAGCTTGAGAGTTCATAGGAACAGTTGAGAAGTATAGGCACAAAGCCAGCTCTTCCCTTGGACTGTCATAAGAGCTTGAAACTTGGTCATTTTTAGTAACCGGGAAGCAGCAGTAGACATCTACAATTTATTTAAGCAAGTAATTTAATGTGCTTGGAAATGGTGGATGACTTTTGTTTTGGCTTTTTTTACTGCACAATTTTAATTCTTGCTTTGTCAGGAGCAAATCTGGATAAAAATTTGGTTTATAAAGGATTTGATAGAAATCAAATGCTTTAGGCAGTTTTCTGTGGTTAATCAAAAGTATTTGCAAGAGAAAGTATACCAACAGACCTTTGGTGTTTAAAATTAGTATATTAATCAGAGCAGTTATTTATAGTTAGTGAACTGAATTGATTGGGTTTTTTTTCTGTGGTGTCCTACACTACTTAGAACCAATCGATCTCATCCTGTCTTACTTGTAGGAAAAAGGGAAAAACACTGGTGTCTTGCTCTTTCCATAATTAATTTATCAACTTTAATGAAATTTTAGCCATGGTAAAGTCTTCTGATGTAACCTTTTAGCAGAATCTGGTCTCACTGGATAGTTGGAGACCTTCAGCACTTCAGTGATCTAATTGCCTTGAAAAATAGGAGAAATAAATATGTGCTGGTTGATTCTTTCCATACCCTCCCCCCAAGCCTTAATGTAACATATAAATTTCACATTAGATTTTTAAATGTTTTAAAAGGAAAAATAATACTATTTTAAGTATTAAAAAAAAAAAAAATCTGTTCATAATGTACAATGTCAACCCCTACATGTAGGTCTATCCAAACAGTCATCTGCTGTCATTGAATAATGCATTCTGGGTTTGGTCTCATGGTAATATACTTTAGTCTGTCTTCTGTATTCTGCACTATAGCAACTGATAGGTATCCTGACACTTAAAACAGATTGTGGTTTGAATAATAAATTATAGACATATATAGTCACAAATTAATACAGTTGTAACGTTGGACCTAAATATAAAATGACACAAAGCTGGAGCTGATTAGAAATCCATGAGAAAGAGGAGTTGAATGTTCTTCTGTGCAGAGACTTGCAAAAGACAAATGTAGTGCACAAAACACTGCAGAAGGTCCAAGCTATCTATAATCTCTCAAGACAAGAAGTTATGGTTAAGATAAAACGACGTTTTCTGTTCTAGTGATGGATAACGGTTGATTCAGAGATTAATTCTAGTTGCAAGCAAGATCCTGTGAAGGATGCAAAAAACCTGGAAGCATGACTTCCTCCAGCCTCTCCATTCTTTCCTCTTTGCCCTTGCCCCTGCGTTCACTTCCCTCATCACACACACCTAGTCTTTGCCGGTGTCAGCTATATGAACACTTTTCAGCATCGATAAGATATGAACCTCTACAGATAAAAAGCCCGTTAAAGCAGCCGCTAAAAAGCTAGGAGGAATAAAAGCTTTGTCATTTTAAAATGGGAATGGTAAAACACTGATTGAAAAATCATGCCTGGCTCTCACCTGGATATGACAGGGTATAATAATCAGCCCATCTTGCTGAAATGCTCTTGAGTGCCTGGGCTTCACAGCCATTAGCACAAAGCGACAGGCAGACAGACGGCAGAAGTGAAACAGCAAACAAATATGTCAAAAGTAAATGAACCTAAGAATAACCACTTGAGAGCAAATTCACCCTTATTGTCTTTGGTACAGAAGGCTGTTTACTTTGTACCTGCTGTGAAAAGTAAAAGTAAAAAAAAAAAAAAGGGAAAAAACCTTGCTTTCTAGCTGCTAGCATTTATTTGTTGTTGGTTCAGGAAATGTGGTAGCAAACCATAGCAAAGATGAACGTTGTGCAGAGATGCTTGTGGGTATGGTTTTTTGGGTTTTTTTTTTTTCTTTCCCCCTGCTTGTCAAAAGGTTAGTGAGCAGATCTCAGGTCTCTGGAAACATCTGGATTCTGTTTCATGACTCCTGCTGGTATCTGTGACCGTGGGCAAAGTTATTTGGGTATCCAGCCTGCCTGCTTCAGTGCAGTGCAGAGGTATCGGAGCTGCATCATAATCAATTAGGTCAGGTAATACAGGTGAGTTTAAATAGCCCATGGTACTATGGCTAGACTTTCGCCAACACCCAGGTCATGCAGTTTTTATGTAGTCTTGTATGCCACTCCTATATTTAAAAAAAAAAAAAGGCATCTAGGTAACCTAGGGTTTTAACTGTTATCTGGCAGAGTATCCAGTGGACTCTTTTAATCTTTATTGTTGTTTTGGGAGGTTTAAAGAGTGAATTTTGAGATGGTTGCCATGCATCTCATTCTTCTCTCAGCAGATAGCTCTTCCCTTTCTTTAACCTTCTTGTGCTTGGAGTTAGAGGTCAGGCGCTTCTGTCTTCTGTTGTGCTTTCTCACCTGCCCTCAGAAGTGCTTTGGCTGTTGTGTGTTTCCAAAGAGGTACAAATAATAAGAGAACTCTTCATAAACAAAGCTCTAGTGACTGTTGCTTTCTACTTCAGTGGCATTAGTCTAGCATGTCGTAGCTGATTGCTTTTACTCCGTGAAATGTTTTTGAGGCATTATCATTCTGACGTTTCTTATAAAAGTGAAGAAATGAAGCCTTCTTGAGCAGCACTTCAATGATTATGACTGAGAAAGTAAAATTTAGGTAGTTAATTATTTTTGCTGACCTAAATACTTTGTTGACACATGGCTATGAACGGTTTCTGACTGTAAAAGAAAAAAAGTATACCTCTAGAAGTATGTCTGCTTTAAGACACGGACGATGAGCTTAACTTCAAAGGAAGGCCTGTGGTTCCTTTCCTGGATCCTTTCCAGCCCTTGCCTGCAATTGTCTCAACCTGGATCTTGACATTTGCTTTATTCTGGTGGCTGTTTTAAGGAGTTAGATCTGTTAATGTGTATCCTGTCATACCTCCTTTCCACTGGAAACTCCTTCTGTCCTGTGCCTTTTGTCTCCTTGAGTGTCCTCTCACTGCTTTTAAGGAAACAACTATTTGTTTTTAGCCATCATCCACCTAGAAATTTGTTTTCTCAGGTGTAATGACTGCAGTATAATTCTTCCTTATAAATACTGTTTTACAGTCCTTTAACGGCATTCTTCAGTGCTGATGTTTATTTCATCTAAAAGGGGCAAAAGAGTTAATTACATTGTCTAGAAACGGAGGCAGAATCTTGCCAGCAACCACGAGGCATTACTGCTCACTTCGATATAACTGAACTCACAGGAGTGGCAGCTGGATTTAATTATAAGTTTGCAACCCTGTGGTTTCAGCAGCAGCTGCCGAAGAATGGATAATGCAAGTAGCCTTCGAAGCCATTCACATTAGAGATAAAACCTTGTCATTCACAGAGACAGCTGACTGAACAAGTATTAAAATGAACAAAGATTTCCCCGGGGAGGTTGCAGTATGAGGTTTGTTTTTTGTCAATCTGGCTCCTGCTCAGATATGTCAGGCATGCGGTATTTTATTCTGTTTCCACCCAAAAACATGAGACTATTCACAAATAACAGTCCTAGAGTATCTAATTGCTGAGCATAATGCACAGCAATGTGTGTACATGTGTGTTTTGTGTTACGAGTGACTTCTGTAACGCTGAGCAGTCTAGCCTAAGCATCGGTTGTGTGATTAACATGTGGCTAAACGAGTTAGAAAGGAAGTCATAGTTATTGGATTTTGTTGTGTTTCTGTAGCAGTCTTCCGAAGTAAGCACTATCCCTGCCTGAAACATGAGGAGAGAGAAGGATGGGAGAAGACTGAACTTCTGACTGAAGTCACCTTAAAGTTTCACTTTATTTGTTATTTTATTCAATGATGTCTCAGTAATAGACCACCCTGACTGATGTGCTATGGAATATAGCTACTTGTGGCTATTGAAATTATATTTTCATTCTTTGGGTTGGTATTTTTCAGTTTTTACAGAATGGGAAATTTCAAATTCTAAAGTGAATTTGAGTTTTGAAAACTAATGCTGGAAGAGACAACCTCCACAGGCAATTTCAAGTATTTTCCAAGTCAGACTGGAACAAGAGCTAGGTCTAAATGATGCGGAAATTTGACGTTTGATACAGATTATACGCCTGGTTTCAAACTTGGCTATATTAGGCATGTCATACTGAATGGCACCTTTACACCTGAAAAACTGTTTGCTGCTATGATTTCTTTCTCCAGGAAGGCAAATCTGCCTCTTCTGTGTCATTAGATTACTTGCATGCCAGTGTATCTTCAGGAGAAGACATTATAAAGCAACTCTGCGCTATTTTGTGTACATGTGGTGTACACTCTGTGGTGTCATCTGTAGCACAAGGATTTGCCCTCGCAGCTGGTTGAAGACTTTCCTTTCCACTGCCGTTGTATCACTGCTAAATAGCTATCTTGCTCCCAGCAGTTTTGGTAGTATTTCAAGGGTAATATGGGCGTGTAACCTATAACATTCTTTATTAATCTCTGAAAGTTGTGGTGTAAACTTAAGGTTAGTAATAGTTGTGGGTAATGATCACTCTAGAAGAAAAAAATGTCAGGACTTTATTTTGTACAAATGTCAACGCACTGATTGGGTGAAGCAAGTTTAATTTGCTCTTGCTTAAATTTCTCCTGCTCAGAAAGGCTTTCTAGCATCTCTAAAATGATTGTAACTGTACAGTACAAACCCCAACAATTACAGACTCGAACTGTGGAGCAGGTTTTCAATTCTACTCAGTTCAGACGTTCCCTGTTGTCATTTTCCAGCACCGCTGGTCACAGTCGCTTCCTAAAATAACTTCCCATGCTGTCTTAAATTTTGAGGTGAGTAATGATTTGGAATACTGGAAATACTTTTGTATTTTCTCTACCGTGAGACTTGCTGTTCTCTGCAAATAGGCCTTGTTTAAGGTGCGTTTTGTTGGGCACGTAAAAACCGATGAAAGCTGGTCAGATTCCAGCCTCGAGTGTTTCAAAGCTGAGCCTCATATGGCATTTCTTAGCCCGGTTTTTAGGTGCCCCCCTTTCTTTCCCCAGTAATAAAGTGCAGAATTACGCTGCTTGAAGTGCAGCTTTTATTTGTCTGGGCAGATATCTGTCACTTCTGCTTTTTGTCACCTCTCGGTGGAGGAAGAGGCAGCTACAGATGAGATGGTCTCTGGAGGTGCTAGGCCTGTGATTCTTTGAAATTCTTTCATTTCTCTGGTGTGTCTTGATCATTCTTCTTGTTCATTTTTCTCCTGTCCTTGCTTCTTTCCAAGCCTGAAGTTATGACTTAAACTTTCGATCCAGTTATTTCAAAATTGTTTTCTGCTTCTTCAGGTAGTTTCTAATAACCTCTTGAAGTACTACCAAAGTTGAAAAGGCCAAATTTATTTTGTGCCCCCCTGGAATAAAAGTGGCTATTCTTGTTTTTAAGATGTTTGAGGGATTCTGATGGTGTGTACCACTTGTAAGGTACTGAAGTGAGGGAGATGGTGTCTGCTATCCTTTTAAAGAAAACTTTTTTCTAACTGTTTCCTTTTTTGTAAAAATCTAATTGCTTTTTGGTTCACTAAGAATTCATGGGTAATAGCTTTTCTTGCTAGTACGCAGACTGCAAGCACAGCTTTTGTGTTCAGGGTTGCTGACCTGAATCAGTTTTCTCCAACCATAATCTCGTGCAGTTTTGGAGCTCAGAAAAGCTGATAGGTGTTTGGGGAGGCAATACTGATCTGTTAGATGTCTTACATAGTTTACTTTGCATGGGAATGCTAGAAATCCTGTTAGTATGTAACATAAAGGCTGAGCAGGGGGGAAATAGCCCATTTTTGGGCTAGTCATCTAATTGTCCATCCATCTCTTCTTCCTACACCCCTGCCCCAACTTGAACTGTACCTGCAGGTACAAGTGTGATTCTTTTTTTTAGTGTGGTTTTTTTTTTTAGTTCCCTACCCCTCTTACCATGGCCTCTAGATCCCAGTGGTGCATTTACACTCTAAATAATGTAGAAACTGTAAATGTAACTAATTAATGTAATGTCAAACTTAATATGATGTTAAACTGTATATATGTAAGTATGATGTTAACCCTCCTGAATATTTTTCTCATTCTGGATCTTTGTACCCTATGGAACATATTCTTGAAAGTTTGTGTAAAGCTTACTTACCTGAATAGCCTAGTCTGCTAGTTGTGGTGCTGGTATGAATAAGGACTGTTTATGTAAGGGATGTTTTCCTAGCTGGGGTCTGCAGTGTATCACCTCTGGATCTTTGCACAGTCAAAGAAGTTGAGAGTTCATATAAATCATCTCTTCCCTGAATTCTCTGCTTTGTGGTTAAAATCTGCTTTCATCAACTTGAAGGTGGTACTATATGAATGTATTTGGGAAATGAATCAGGAATTATTTTTGACCTTAGCATAGTAAAGCAACAATCTCTACTTGTAATGATCTTCCTTTAGTTTTATACGGTGTGTGAAGCAACAGGAAAGAGAATGTGCTAACAGAGTAGATAAGAGATGCTCATCAGAGGGCAAATTTAATAACTGTGAATATATTAACAATGCTTGCTAAGCTCTTTGCACAGAGAGCAAATTTATCTGTGGCATGACTGTACAATTATCCATTGATTGCAGTGGAGTTGTACTTCACATCTCTAGAGAATTTAGCCACAGTTTGTTTCATGTTCCACCTCTGTTGCAGCCAAGTAAATTTGAGACAGAAGAAAATTGCACAACACATGGGGAAAAGTGGAAAAAGAAACTGTAGGTGTAGCTCTTAAGTGTTGCTCTCGTCATCATCTTTGTATTTCAGATAGCTTTGTGTGATGATCCATTTATCTTGGCAGTTGTTCATTATCCTGCCAGCTGCTTGGCATTATTACTTATTCTGACAGGCGCATAATAAAGCCGAGAGTTTTAGAGTTTTAGTGTATATGTGAATAAATACTTTAGGGTTTTTGGTTTGCACACCTAATTCAATTTCACTGAAAACACTTGCTTTTGATGTCATTTAATTCTGTAAGAAAATTGGATGGCAAATGAAACAATTCACCAACAACTGAAATGCCATCAATTCTATCATGGAATATGGACAACTTTTTGGAGGTGAAAGATAAAGTTAACCGACAATTTAGAAAAGTCTATGAAGGGTAACATAACTTTCTAAAACTTCAGAGAAAATTTTAGTTATCCATCCAAAAAAGTTCAAACTGAGCTTTGGTCAGTGCCCGACTCTTCTCTTATTTTCTCAAAATTCCTGTGTATTCTTAAATAAGCATTTGTAACATAAACATGCTTGTCTTATTTTTTTCTTTTTTAAATAATGTCTGACTTATGGTATGCTACACGTGTGCTTTTGTTGTAAAAGCATAGCTGGGCAGTTAGTAAACTACAGCACTTTGCAGAGTTGAGTTACTTCATCCCAGGAATTATTCTTTCCACATGCTTTACTCTTAAAATAAATAACAAAGACTGTCTAAAGGAAACAGCTTGAACTATCCCGAACTATAGAGTCCCCCATATTGGTGATGTTTTGTATGTACCTAAACATTTAGAAAAGCAAGATGCCTGTAGTGGGCAAGGACTCACGGGAGAACTGTTTTGGGTGAAATGTGTGCTGGCATGGCCTCGGTTAACTAGAAGTTCTTCAAACAGGGCTGCTCTGTCAGTGCAGGTTTTCCTTATGAATTGATCTATTGCTCTCATGCCCTCTTTATGAATGTTCATTTACATAAGCTTTCAAAAATGCAAATCCAATGCTAGTGTCTGCCTATTTTTAATAGGCATATCAAAGTATCAAGTGGAAAGGATGTATAGGGACAACACACTGAAATTCCTAACCGGGTGTAGATATACTGTCATGGTAGCATTGTGCTCTGGGCCTCAGAAATGGAATATGCTGGAAGTATGGTTCATCATAGTGAAGGTTATACCCAGTTACCTTGCACAAACATTTCTGGCTGACCTGCAATGCAGTTCATTCTGTCTGTACAGTTCACTGGATGTAATGCCTTGAGTTTCGTTTGCCTTTTATCCTGACATAGCTACATAGTAACTATCACCTGATTTATTGTATTGGGCTTGTTCCCTTCCAATATGAAATTTCCTGACTTAGTAGTTTTAAACAGGTCTCTCTCTTTTTCTTTTTTTCCTTCACTCTGTTGGGAGGCCCATATTTCTGTCACCATTTCAAAGGTTTTCTGTGTGGTCATTGTTAACTGTATTCAGTGCTAACAGGAAACCTGTTAGATTTTTTTTTTTTTTTAACTACTAATAGTGAAGACCTCTTGCCTACATAGCATACTATCTTGACAAATGTGCCAGTCTCTTCCTAATGACACTGTAATGTCTATAGGCTAAATTAGTTGAAGAGTTACACAGCGTTGATGCACTGAGGCATGAGGACAAAGGATGGATTGTTATACTTGTCCAGAAACCACATCAATAAGTCTCATGTGTCTTAACGTTGTACACCTTCCTGGGGAAAAGAAAATGAATATAGTGTCACTGTATGAGAGCAGAGTGCCTGGAGGTTGCTCCAGTGCTGTTGTGTTGGCATCTCAGGTAAGGCACAGAGTGGCCCTCCTTTCTCCAGCACTGTCCGGAAAGAATCCAGCGCCTTTCTGAAAAGTCCTTTTGCCGCCAGGGCAATTCAGGATCATCTTATCTACTGCAATGTGTTTCCTCGCTTTCCTTCTGCATTTAATCTCACAAGATGCTCACATAAGCTGTGAGGCTCACTGGTAGATGGCTTTATTTGACAGTCCCTAGGACATGGGCCAGAGCGTGTTGCAGTCTCCTGTGGAACACATGTCTTCTGCCTTGCATTTTATTGCATTGGAGTATGATTAAAGTCGGTACAGAAATTCTGGAGAGCATGTGTCAAGCACCTAGTCTCCTTCCCAAGCCAGGAAGGACTTGTTGCTGTGCCAGCAACTCAAATCTGCACGGGCAAATGCTAAATGGCATAGTGTCCTCTGGTCTGTTCCTCCCAGAGTCTTTCCTTTGCTATTCTTGTATTCCTGTCACTCAGCTCTTTGGGATTAATACATAAGTGCTACCTCAGAGGAACAGAGAACCACATAGGCCTTACTATAGGTCTCCAGGCCTTAAAGAATCAACGGTCCTTGTTAAGGAAGCAATGGCTTTTGAGTGTATCCATTGACAGAACTGTAGAAGCATTTTTTCTTTATAAGCACTTGCCCCATCTCTGCTTTTGCACAGCCTAGCAGAAGCTATTTGCATTGCATTTGGCCTCTCATACCCTCTGTTTGAAGGTTTTGTGTGACAGGTATTTAGCCATGTTTAGACTGTACATCAGGTTTAGTTTATTTTTCTAGAGAAAATGAGCACTTAACCTTTCAGCAAATTATATGTAAGAAATTTAGATCAAAACTGATTGCAAAAATAGATTTTGGTGATCGAAAGTACCATATGCACATATTGACACCAAGGGAAGTCTGACTCAGTTGCACATCAGGCCCATGTCAGATGGAGGCAGTGAAGACGCAGTCCAAATGCAATGTGGGGAGGATAAGTTGACAGCACTTCTCTGAGAGGATGCGCTTCATGCTGAGAATCCACCGCTAAAGGGTAAGGAGGATTGCTAGGATGGTGGTGCGCTTTTGTTTTGGCTCATGTGTTGTTTTCCACAGGAGGATGGTGGATCATCTCAGTAGTATCATGATTCATTCTTCTAGCTTCTCTGAAATCTAGATGCTTATGTGTAGAGTGAATGCTTTGGTATTCATCTAGAGACCCCACAAGCCATTTTTCTGTGGAAATAAGCATCTTCGTGTGTCCGGATAGATCAGAGGCAGTAGTGCCTAACAGCACAGAAAGATATTTCCTAAAAACAAAACTTGCTACTTCCTCCCATTTCTCCTACCTCTGCCCACATGGATTCTTACAGAAGGGCTCACAGTTGTGTGTAAGTAACTGAACCAGTAACAAACAGTTGCTCTTGGAGTAGTTACTAGGGGTGAGTCTAAGGCACTTCTGGAAGCTTAAGGGCTTCTTACTGTGTTTTTTTTTTTCTGGCTCAGTTTCTTTCTGATTTAAAGGTTTTAATGGCTGGGACTAATGTGTGGTATTTCTATTCCTTCATTAGGAGTAATGTACTGCAATATTTTGGTGTAAAAAAAAAAATTTTTTTTAAATAAAAAGCAAATTTGAAACTAGTGATGAAAGTCAAACATCCCCCCACAATGAACCCAATGATGAAAATCAACCAAGATTATCCTGAACTCATAATGCGGACAAGGTAGATTAGGATTTCTTCCTTTTCCTATCCTATTACTGTCTGATGTTGCTAGATGAGCACAATAAACCGTTTTGTTATTTCTAGTCATGCGTATCTTTCTCCCTCTTCCTTCAGTATCATGAATCAGGCTAATCCTCTCTCCTTCACTTTTTATAATACTGCTTTATTAAGTCAAAATATCTTCCTCAAAGTGTCTTTTGACCTTTTCTGCTGAACAGTCTATTCTTGTTTTGGATAAATACAAAGGTTTTGATATGCAAAACATGCCATATTTTTCAGGTTACTTTCTTTTCTCAAATGGCACAGTTGCACGTCTGACCACCTCCTGAGGATAACAGTAATGCCTAGACCAGCAGGTACGCCAGGGTGGCTCAGGCACCTGTGCTACCTCTCACCACTGCTAGAAATAGAAGCAAGTAAAATTTTGTTCCTCTTCAACCTCCAAGAAAAACCCTATTGCACCGTACTTGTAAAAGGAACAGAGCGGGCAACTGCATAGAGCTCCAGCTGAGCTCTCTAAACGCTGTTTGAAGGCAGCGGCTGTTCTAGCCAGAGACTCAACTGTCCTATTTGCGCATCAGGGCACCCTCTCCACATCCTGCTTAGCCCACTCGTCCTCCTTGGCTCCCTGTGAAGCTGTCGTTAGCCATTCTGTAAGGCTCTTGCAACACTTCACGAAGAGGCAGCATAAAAGTCCCTACATCTAGGCTACAGGCAGGAACAAATATTACTGGAACAACAGTACTACAAACTACTTCTGAGCACAGAGGGGCTGAAATGATTCCCTAAAACATTTGAGGTTTTTTCTGTGGCTCTGTCCTTGGCTTGTCTTATATCTGTGGGCAAGCAGCCCCCAGGTTTTTCCTTATCTTACCCATCTGTGAACTAAATGTTACAAAAGTGGGTTTTTTTTAAGAATTACAAAGCTGCTCTTAATCTTGCATATTTTCCTTTTTATAAAGAACTTTATCTGTACAGAGAAACGCTTATTAAAAACCTGTTGTGTTCACAATGAAGGAAGTAAGATTCTGTGGTTTCAAAAACACTTCTTTCAAAATTCTCTTTAAAGTATTGCAACAACTACATTAAACTGAGGAGGTCTATTGATTTAATGCACACGACAATATAGTATTGTGCTCTGTTACATTTCTCTTTTAGTAGAAATGTGTTATTGATTGTTTTCATTTTGACCAGATGGTAAGTCTACATGAGTTGCCAATAACAAAAAACATTTGAGAACTTTCTTGCCATTTTGTTTGACTGTAGTATACTTGTAATGATCTCATTCTTTCTCAGGCTTAAGTAAAACATTGTCTTCATGTTACTGAGAATAAGCTTAAAATGAAGTTCTTATAAGTGTCAGTACTCTGTAAGTTACTGTTACAATTCATAGGTGGGGGGGGGGAAAAGTGGATTTTGTAAATCCTTGGAGAGACTTCAGCTGAAATTACCCCGGCTTACGTTCTTTTCAGGGATGTGTCACATCCCTGACTTCTAGGGAGGGATGTGACACAGCAGAGGACTTGGTGCACAACTAACAATAAAATAGAGAATCTTCTTGATTCTTAGATACATGCAGCTTTTATTGATGTCCCTAGGAACTTCTCATGAGAAATGATGTAAGTTCAGGTTAAGATGTATGAACTGTCCCAGCAGAATTTGGGAGAGCAGGAGTGAAGTGGTAAAATACCACATCGTATATGATGGATCTGTCATCTGGCAGGGTCCCTCCTGACTGCATGTACCCTAAGCATGTTTTGAAGTTTCAATATCATTTTGGCAATCACCATGGAGTAAATGAGAAATGATCACCTTCTAGTAGAAGTGATGCTAGACTTCACAGACAACTTATGTTTTTGCTTCTGGGGAGAAGGCATGACTGAACCTTTCTGTCCAATGACTCCAAGCTGGTGCCTAGTCAGCATGGCAGAGTAAAGGTGCATGCTAGCTCTTCAAGTGGAGAGGATAAAAAATAGTCGGATAGAAGGGAAAAGAGGAGTTTTGACTTAGGTGGATAGCAGCATTAAGTGATGTGGCATGGCAGTTCTGTAACTATGTGGATCTGGGACTGTAGGCAGAGGGAATAGTCCTGGAGCCAGAGAAGAAAACTAGGAATAGGACCAGGACAGCAGATGATGGTTTCATTTTTATTATTATTATTTATAACATTAATCTTTTATAGATTTTTTTTTTTTTTTTCACCCTAACTGAAGCCAGAAAGTTAGTGGTTTCTGATACAAACTAAGGTTCTAGTCTTGGCAGTGAAATGCAGCTACAGTCATCTATCTAGGATTTTGGCCGAACGGCTTGCTTAACTCTGCCCATCTGTCATTAGCAGGCTTTACTCCGTGGCAGAGTGAAACTGGGAGTTTGACTTCAGAGATGCTTGTTATGCCTGGCATGTCACTGTTCATGACAGATCTGATGTACTCATGTGACAATTAATGGTGGTGCAGATTTTCCTTTGGCACCATCATGTTTCATGAGTTTTCGTCATCTTGTACTTAGTTAGAAGTGAACAAAATACTAATATTAGAGACAGCGAGGGCTGAGATTGCAGATGCCTTTGCAAATAGCACGTGAGAAAATGTGAAATGTGCCATAGTGTAGGACTGGCCAGGCAACAATATTTCTGTTCTGCGATTGTTTTCAAGATCAGAATTGTTTTGTTTTGATCTTGCTCTAATTCAGAACAGAGCACCAAAATTCAAGTGTTTATGGACCTGAAGATCTGCATTATTCAGCTTCAGGTGGAGTACACGTATGACTTCAGAAGATAGCTTCTCTGGCAGGTGCGGAATAAACCTGAAATAATCTTTGCAACTTCCCTTAGACTCGTGAGCAAAGCGAGGAGCTGCTCAGTCGCACAGCACGACGTGTCCCTGGCTCTGCACAAGCCTTGCAGCTCGGCTCTTTCAGGGCCCTGGCCAGCATGGCTTCTAGACATGGGGGACTTCTGTCTCCCAAGAATGTCCCAGTTCTGTGCCTGAGGGAAAATCCTGTGGCTTCTGGGTCCATAACCCCTCCAGATGGGCCCTAATGGGTTCTTGCAGACCAGGGATCTCGGCTGCAGGGCAGCTCTGCTTTTCACTAGCATATGTCTCCTCCATGTTTCGTCAGAATTTGCCTCCAACTCATGTGTTTTCTGTAAGAAACTTATTTCAGTGAATGATCTAGAAACAAGCTTGTTTTTCTTGGAAAATTCTCAATAGCTTTCACTGTATATTTAATTCTGCTGATGTTTCTGGAAGATCTGATTGGCATGGTCCACTGTAGTGGGTCAACAGAATGGACTGGATACGGCGTTAAAATCTCTTCTGCTGAGAATATAACTACTTTTTTTAAAATGTAAAACTATTAAAGTAAAAAGTCAAATAAACCTACAACCTATTTACACTCAATTTCATTCTGAGGCACATATTTAGGCTAAAATATGAAATGTTTTTAAGCAAGATAGAGTATTCGGTATCTACTCACATAAAATAAGGTAGCAAAACAAAAATAATTTTTTATCTTCACCAAATAAAAAAAAAAAAATCCACAATGCTGATCTCCCTTAAGCCTGTACAAATAATTACTCTGAATTAATTTTGTGTTTCTGTTTATTCTGCAATGTGACTGTCAGACAGCTGTTTATATGCAGTTGTAGCTTTATAGCCTAATTCTGCTGCTGTTAATGTGAATGTCAAACTTTGCTTCCTTCAGTGGAAGGAGAATTTGCCCCCTAGCTTACATCTTAAGGAGTGAGAATACGTACGCAAGCTTTTGCTTTATAAAAAGAAATTGTTACAGAAAACCTTCTTGTCTAGGTTTTCAGTGACTGGAATGTGTTTTCCATATTCAAAGTGTAATGAGTAACAAGTTGAAACTTGCATTACCTTTTGCTGGTTTTACTGAGTATTACAGTATATTTCCAAATGGTTTTATAGGCATAATATTTCATGATTTTGCATACTGTAGTCTTTAAACTGAAAAAGGGCCTTCTAGAGTTGAGCTGTCCCAAGTCCAGTTTGGCAGCTCTTTCACTGTAGACTTGTACTCTTCTCATTTTAAATCTTGTTGATAGAGTTATTCTGTATTCTATTACAGATTTCTTATATAAATAACTTTAAATCCCAAAGGGACTCAAACAACAGTTGTGTCGGCCAATTCTGGACTGTGTTTTTTCTGATCTTTTTATGCTTTTGCTGGCAGTTAATGTGTATATCGGTCCTGACTCAGCTACTGCTCTGCTTTGGCTGTTTTTTTCTCTTTTTCCATTATTAACAAGATCAAAGATTAACTTAGTCACCTCAACCTAGGTCTGAATACCCTATTTGCTGGTCATTTTTGGTCTTTCAGCCTGGAAGGCCTGGATCATTGAGGCTTTAGGAAAGACTTAAAGTAGATCTTTAATATAAGAAAGGATTCCTTGAAGCTTGGACGTTCTTGTATTATTCCCTTTGCCAGTATTATGTGTGACAACTGAAATACCTAATAATAACTTTTCCCAAATACTACTTAATTCCTTCTCTGTTTTCCTGCTATTGATAGGGATGGAAAGGACAGATGCTGGATGTGATCTAGTCACTTTACTGTCCGCATAATAACCAAAAGCATCTACTAAAAATCACTTTCTGCCGTATAATAATTTAATATGCAAGTAAAGAGCAAATATCTTTAAAATATCTATATCTTAATTAGCAATTCTTTGTGCCAATATTATTGCCATGAACATCCTCTGTGGAAGAAAGGTGGGGTTTTTTTTAATGCCTTCTTTTGGGATGGGGGGAATGGATCTCAACAAGACGAGTTATAGATGTCATTTATCTGGACTTCTGTAAGGCCTTTGACATGGTCCCCCACAACATCCTTCTCTCTAAATTGGAGGGAGATGGATTTGATGGTGGACTGTTGTGTGGATGAAGAATTGGTTTGATGACTGCATCCAGAGAGCTCAATGTCCAGATGGAGATCGGTGACACACTGTGTCCCTCAGGGGTCCATATTAGGACTGGTACTCTTTAATATCTTCGTCAATGACATAGACAGTGGGATCAAGTGCACGCTCAGCAAGTTTGCAGATGACACCAAGCTGAGTGCTGTGGCTGACACGCCTGAGGGATGAGATGCCATCCAGAGGGTTCTGGACAAGCTTGAGGAATGGGTCCATGTGAACTTCATGAGCTTCAACAAGGCCAGTGCAGCGTCCTGCACCTGGGTCGGGGCAACCCTTGGTATCAGCACAGGCTGGGGGTGAAGGGATGGAGAGCAGCCCTGCCGAGAGGGACTTGGGGGTGCTGGTGGATGGTAAAAGCTGGACATGAGCCGGCAACGTGCGCTCGCAGCCCAGAAGGCCAACCGAATCCTGGGCTGCACCCAAAGCCGCATGGCCAGCGGGGCGAGGGAGGGGGTCCTGCCCCCCTGCCCCGCTCCGGGGAGCCCCCCCCCAGCTCTGGAGCTCTCGGCACAGGAGAGACACGGACCTGCTGGAGTGGAGCCAGAGGAGGCCCCAGCGATGCTCCAGGGCTGGAACAGCTCTGCTGGGAGGACAGGCTGGGAGAGCTGGGGTGGCTCAGCCTGGAGCAGAGAAGGTTCCGGGGAGACCTTCCTGCAGCTGCCAGGGCTGAGAGGGGCTGAGGAGAAAGGTGGGGATGGACTGTTTAGCAGGGCCTGTAGCGATAGGACAAGGGCTAATGGTTTTAAACTAAAAGGGGGCAGATTTAGACTAGATCTAAGGAAGAAATGTTTCACAGCGAGGGTGGTGAAACCCTGGCCCAGGTTGCCCAGAGAGGTGGTAGATGCCCCATCCCTGGAGACATCCCAGGTCAGGCTGGATGGGGCTCTGAGCAACCTGCTCTGGTTGAAGATGTCCCTGCTGATTGCAGGGGGGTTGGAATGGATGGCCTTCTTCTAACACAAACCATTCTGAGATTCCAAGATACACTTTAGAAAAAACCTTTTCTGAGAGTGTACACATATATATATATATCTGCAGAAAGATGGTGATGCACGTCATTGAACTGAGTGATTGATTGGTGACTATGTGGCTTTCAAAATACGTTACAGAACTTTCCTTTTTTTAAATAAGTCTTTCTGCTCTCAATAAAGGAAGAAGGAACAAGCTGCTTCTAGATGCTGTGAGAAATTCTTAACAGCTTCATGACATTTTTCTTTTCCTCAGCCACCTGTGTTGCAAGGTGGTCATTCTGTAAGTTTTATTCTAATGTTTAGGATCACCTAAGATGCTTGGTAAAGTCAATATTGTTTGTTCATGAATTTGCCATGTGTAGAAACTGTCTCTTAGTGAATATGTATTTTTTTTTGAGGGTGCATGTGCATGCATGTATACACATACATATACAAAGGGTAAGAAAGAAGGTTAATTTTGTAAATCTATATTTTTTTTTTTAGTGAAAGCTCTTAAAGTGGAGTGAATGGTGTTTCTCTTTTGCTTAGAGAGCTTTGTTTACATGCACATACAAATAAACTCTAGTTGAGTTCACCATTACTAAGTAGTCTCTGTGCATCCTGTATACATACAAAGAAATTCTTTAAAGTTAGCCTCCTCCCAGCTAACCTTCTAACAAATGCTTACAAAACAAAAAGGACCTTTCTAAGACAACTTTTTTTCAGAGGATCTGTTCCTCATCTGAGAGTCCTCTAGGACTAATGCTTTAGCACTAGCCTGGATATTGAAATCTGGGCACCATTAGCTGGAGTGTCCCAATTACTTTAATTGACATAGACATATCTGAGGAGAGAGACGGTTTCCAAGGTTACCAGGATTTGAATTACAGTATCACTTTTAAAAAAAGAAAAAAAGTGACCCCTCCCTCTAAACTCCAATCCTATTAGAAGTCAAAGAAACTGTAGTAAGAGTGGAGTAGGCTCTTCCCAGCACTAGTAAATATGGTGCTAAGAAAAATTATCCAATGTCTTACCTAATGCTGTGGCCACTTTGATTTGCTTTTGATTTATTTGCAAAGTACCAGCGTTATGACTAAAGGCTCTTAAAGGATTGGTTTCTGGATCATGCCTGCAGCCACTGGGGAATATTGTGAAACACTTTCTTCAGTGTCAGATCCATGTGCATGTCTGGCACTGAAAGAAAACACATCTCTCACCACCCATTTTCTGGAGAAATGTGTGTTATAGTCAATAGGAATGAGAGCTGAGCCTTCAGCTCTGTTCTATATTAATGTTTAAATGTTTATCTTCTTTTAAGTTGGCATAATTTTAGAATTGTTGTGTCTTCCAAACGCTTTTTAATAATTCTCCAAAATAATTTGTGCTGTGATGCAACTCTTCCACTGCTGCATTCCAACATCTGTTTCACTTCAGTGGGAATTTCAAACACTGTTCCTCAATGTGTTGTGTGAAGTTTTTAGAATACAATTTCATGCAGTTTTCCAGGGACTAGTACTGGAAATGGCGGCAGAGCAGGTGCAGGTTTTGAGGCTGTCCTGGATTACAAGAGGAGGTACAAGAAAGGTTAATGCTTAAGAAAGACTGTGTTTTAATTGTCTTTCTGCCCCACTGCTGCCAACCTCATTGTACAAATTGTGCAGTAAGACATAGAATAGCAGCTTGTTGTGACGTCTGGAGTTCCCGTCTGTCAGGTTGGTGCCTTTCTTTCCTCTATAATGTAGTTACATATTTGAGTCATCCACCCCTTTGCCCTGCAGACCCTCTTCTCTTCCTCAGGCTCACTAGCAGTCATGGAAACCTTAAGGATCTGGCAATGGTAGCTGCAAAGGAAGAGAAAACGTTGGAAGGATGGAGGGAGAATGTGGCAGGGGAGCATCTATAAAATGTATGCTAAGCTCTGTCCTCTGGCAGTGAGTTTTGCGTTTAGTTTGGGGGATGATCATTGTGCGAATTGACTCGGTCAATGCTACAGCTGAACGCTTGCTGTTGTCTCCCCTACTGTTGTCTTGCAGACTAAGTTGTGCTCAAAAGTTCAGAGGATCATTTTGTTCTTAATTCTGTCTTTTCTCTAACAGTCTAATGGAGAAAGATGCTCTGCTTGTAAGTTCAGTTAATTAACTTTCTGTGAACTCTCCTGCTAAATTTACCTCCTCTACTTCTGTCCTTGTAAATCAGAAGCAACTGGAAGCAACTCTACTGGCCCCAGTCTGAAGTCACTTTGTGTAGCTGAAGGAAGAACTGGAGAGTTTGAAAACCAGTCTGCAAAAGCTTTTGTGGCACAAATTGTCTTAAGAGAAGGAGGTTTTTCTCCTGCTGTGGAGATACTATGTCAAGTACCTAGCCTGTATGTTATGGAGCAAGGAAAGGAACTCAGTTGCCTTATATACCTCAGTATCTCCTGTAGACGTGGTACCTCCCACTAATTCAGTTTGCTGGTTCAACAGGTCCAGCACCATTTTGCCTAGTGCTCTGGCAGACCTGCATTCCCAAAGTCCCTGACCGTCTGGAGCATAGAGCAGCAAAAGGCAGTGAAAGCCTTGTTACTGGTTCAAACATTGATAAGTGACTGGAAGTAAAATAAGAGAAATTCCATGAGATATCCAGAGCAATTATATAGCTGCGATGAGTTTAAATAAAGTTCAGTAAGACACACTGGACTCACAGCCTTTTATGATCATCAGTCATCTGTGTGGATGAGAGTGTAATATTTAAGGGCATGCTGTCAAGATTCTGTAAGACTCTAGTGAGGAATATTTTGCAAAACTGGTTCATCATAAATTTTGTCATCTAAGACTGAAAACAATTTTTCCTTGTTGGACAAAACTGAATATACATGGATCTTATCCAGTGGATATCTTTTTTTTTTTTTTAAAGCCTTTCTGGATTATATCTGCTTTATTAAACTGTAACCATTAAAGAAAATGCTGTTCTTGGAGCCTGAGTTCTTTTCATTAGAGAATTGGAGAATGCCACAATAGGTGGGAAGAGCTTGTGATGAATTTCCTTTCTAGTCCATGGTTCAGGTGTTTACAACAGGAAATGATTTATGAGATTAATCTAGATTTCAGACTGTGTTTGGCAAGGAGAAGAGGCAAGAACACCCTCTGAATAGCATAATGAAACTAAGGCATTTAATTTTTTAATATCTTTCTTCAGTAAGTGAAGCCTGCCAGTTCTAGACATATGTGCCATTACTGATTTAATCATATGAATGATGCATACACAGAAATGATACACAACTCATGTATTTGGAATTACTGAGTTGTCTTTATACCACTTCTGTGAAAAATAGCCTTTTTTTTAATAATCTTTCAGAACTCTGAATAGAAAATTGCATTCCATGGTGTTGAACTGGAGTTTTTAGGCACTATGTGTACCAGGATGCTTGAGTTAAGAACTGGACAAATGCTGAGCAAAAAGATAGTCCAGATAGAGAAGGCTTACAAAGAGAAAAGACTCGGTTTCTTTCTGAAACCAAACATCCTAAGAACATCTTCTACTGAGCACATTTCTTTCTTCATTTTAAAATTCAATCACCTTTTCCTATACAGAATTGAGCACTTTGGATAAATTATTTGTAAATATGACCGATTCCTTTAATTGCATAGGTACATAGTGTTCTTCCAGTACTTTTATACTGGGACCAGTACTGCTGTATGTATATTGGACTGGGACTCAATGCAAGCTATACGAGCAAGGAAGTGTTTTTATATGTGTCTGAAAGGGTGTTGGATGCCAAATGACTACAGCAGCATTGCCCTGCTGTCCATACTCGCCTAGTATAAAGTCCGAGAAGGTGCAGAAACACATTGTAGCGGTCTAAAGGCTGGCAGAAATCCCATCTGTGATAAACTATCACGAGCGTAACACATGTAATCATAACTTAAATTGTTAGGAGGCCAAAGTCAAAAAAAAAAAAAAAGTACAGTACAGTTGCAGCTAGTTTTTCCAAAGTATACTACTAGAGACCTTATTGCAAAAAACCTTCAAAAAATATAAATTCTGAAGGAAGAACTTTTTGACACTGTTTATTTATCTAAATATTGTCTCTTTCTAGCAAATGTGGTTATGTGTAACACACAAACACATCTGTGTGCTTCACAGACATATTGTAGGAGTTGCTTATCAGATCCATTGTGACTGTTTTAGTCAGCCAGTGAGACACCTACCCATACCAAACCATGTTTTTTCTAGTTCCAGTTTAACAAAAATAACGTTGGGGTTGTGGAGTCAGATTACACACTCTTGTTTTGTTCCAACCTATCGAAAAATTGCTTTAACACACTTTTCATCATTTATCTCCTCATTTATATTCAACTGCTGTTCTGGGATTTGCCAGATTCAAAGACTTTTCATTTTGCTATTCCTCTGCTTGTTTTAAAAAAAAAATATAGTAGTAGCTGGTTGAACTTCATAACTGTCTGGGAGTGAAGTCATGGCTCCCTTAAAATTGATGGAAAAACTCTCATTGACTGCAGTGAACTAAGTTTTCCTTCTGAAATCTGTTTTTAATTATGAAAACAAACCTTTCCCTTTTCTCCTCTGCTGCCTTTTCTCTCCCTGCTTGACTTTTCATCCCTGCTCACTTGCATCATGTTCAAATGCTCTTACTTGCATGTTGTAGCAATAACAATGAATTTTATTTCTTTTGCATGATGAACTTTCCTTTCTAATTCTTGTGGCCTTTGAAGATTTTGAAGAGAAGAAACAGCCCAGTAATATTTGATGCTGACAGCAAGTAGACTGTTTTAAAGACAAGTCTGAAAAACTACACTTTGGTTATCTGTTCATCTCTGGAGTTGTTACTGAAAGCCAAAGGAGTTCTATTCCTGACTAAAGGTATTAGAGCATACGTAAGTCTTTAAGATCTCGCCCTAGATGTCTCACTGAGTACTCAATCATCCTACTGAAGTTAAAAATGTATTTAGCATGTGCTGTAAGTTCTTAAGTAGTTAGAGTTGAAGCCTGTTTTGTAACTATAGTATTCTGCTTCCCCAGCTAAAGCTTTTTTATGTCATCTTTGAAGAAGTGATTCTACTTGCAATGGCCAACAGGTATTTGAAGAAATCAGATAGCAATGTTTTCTAAATGCGTACACGGTAAATAAAGCACAGTAGTTGCTTTAGCGAGCATTGTTCTGTTGTAAAGCCCTGGGTTTGTAATGCCTTTGTAAAGAGGGAATTGGATGTACAACTTATTTCATTGTTAGGTAACCTCAGCAACCAGTTCCTGTGAAAGTGCACATGAAAGGCTCGTGTCTCTAGATGCTGCCTTGCTGCAATTGCGTTTCTATAACAACTTGAGGAATCATTAATAAATTTGAAACATAGGTTCTCCCCCCGCTCCCCAGCATTTCTTGCAGCAGAATGAGGGTTTGTACAGGATTCCAAAGAGAGAATCATGTTTACAACTTATTTCCTGGGTAAAATAAATGACTTTTTGAAACAGAATTGAGCAGATGCATTGTATTAAAAAAAACAACCAACCAGAGAAAAAAACCCAAAAAACAAACACAAACCGCTGATAGCTCTAAAATTGTCCAGTGGGTAGCTGCTTAAACAAGTAATTATTTCTAACATTCTGTAAATTAACAACACCTTTAAAACATGAAAACTGTTGTTTTCATGTTTTAAAACAATGTTGTCTGTTGAACTGTTCTTATAACGTTTTCTTTTCTGATGCTATTTTTCTCTTCTCTTGTATCTGAAGATTTGAAAATAGCTGAATATATTTCAGGTTTTATACCCACTTTTTTTTATTTTTAGTTTTTGTATTGCTCACCTCTTAAATGACGTTTCAAAGGTCGCTTCTGAGAAAATTCATTAATGATGCTTTTTTGCAATATGTTTTTCATGGGATTATAAAAAGCAACTTCTGATCCCATTTCTTACTACCAGTTTATTCTTGGGGCTGTGGGTTAATTTGGCTGTTCCTCAGTTTCTTGAAATAAAAATAAAATTCATCTTGTAGTGAGGTGTTTTACAACTGTTAAATAGAATGAGAAAGGCTAGTCGTGGAAAGATTTTTAGAAACTAGTCACCTTATGCTTAATATACTTATCTTCTTATGGTTCTTCAAAGTTTGTGCTTTTGTGGCTAGCATTCTTTAAAGAAAAAATATCTAGAAAATAGGTTTTTACATGTTAGCATTTGTTGTATTGCAACTCTAAGTTCCCCAGAATTTTAGGACAAGTAACTATCAAGCTAAATGCTTGAAGACTACGCACACTGCAGCATCTGCCTGTTTGTGCTTTGACTTGATAATGCTACATCTGTTCACTGGTTATCATCTGCAAAAGAACATGATGTAGAACTGTAATAAATATTGGCCAGTACTCATACTAACCTGACTTCCAGTTGAACTTACTCTTCCAATTTAATCTTTAGAGATAGCAGATTTTACTGCAGATAGATAGTCTTCCCCAGTAATGGCAAAATTTCCTTAGTGAAAATGTAATCTTCTGAAGAGTAATTATGATAGAGGTTTGAGCAGCATGTACTTTCTTAAAGATATACTATAGCTTTCCTGTTAGAGAGCTAGTAAAATGATTTACCTTCTGTATGGCTGCTGCGTTGAAATGCACCTAACACAGCATCACAAAAACAGATGGGACAGTTAATCTAAAAGTCCGTTGTAGAATAACATATGTTATTATTATGGCCTATGTAGAATGGTCCTGTGTGTTCCTAGAGAGCAGCTTAGATGATTCACGTAGTTCTTACTTCCAGTACCGCTGTCTGTGATGAGTAATAGTATGCGGTCCAGAATATAGGATTTTTGCTCCTCCTCTTTGAGAAAATCTGTTGCTCCGTGGCAGCTCTATCTGCTGCCATTTAAATGGCTCCAATATATACTTTCAGTGGACAAAAATACACAAGCATTTCTGCGTGAAGTTGAGAACAACTCTGCTAGTTCTTCTCTTACTTTCACTCAGGCTCCTTACTGAAACCATCTCAGGATGCAGAGCCCAAGTCAATCCACTTGCATCTCTGTTGCTGTTGGATATAAAACACCAACTCGGAGTTGTCTCTTGTTTGCCGTATAATTTTCAACCATTGACTCTGTCCTGTGATGCCTTCAGGAGGCTATTAAGAAGGTAACTCATTTTGGAAAGTGTAGTGGTACTAGTTTGCCATAAACTGCATAATGGAAGAACTTTATAGATTGTTAAAGCTCACGTTAACATTCTTTATTTCATCTTCTGCTTTGGATTAGTGCAAAGACCATTGTAGACAAAGGATGGATGATTGCTGCTGGATTCATGAACTTTAGATCAGGCTGTATAGAGCCAATGAAGAGAAGCAGATGGTTCCTATTGGGCAGACAGGTTCTGGGAAATCAAATTAGTGTGTATTTTTACTCATATTTTTGCAAATAATAAAAGTACCAGTTATGATTTCAAGGCCTCTAGTGCGCTTTTACCAGATGCTTCCAAGGAGAAATTCTTACTCTTTCTAGCAGTAAGAATAACGCACACTACCTGTCCAGCATGGGCTGTATACTCCACAGTTACAACATTAGAAGACTAGAGAATACTGGTAAGTGTAACAAAACCATGTTAGCATAAGCAAGTGCATTGTCCCTCAGAGCGTGATACTGGAGAGGGATTGAGATGTTTCCCTGGAAAATGCAATACTTGATGTATCAATATGCAGTAGTGCCAAAACAGAAAGGTTGTTGGGAGGACAGGAGGAGGAGCATGTTCTTGGTGATTTCAGGGAAAAAGGAATGACAGAAGTGCAGCGGTCATCTACCTATATTGAAATTATAGATGCAATGTGGTAGATTTTTTTGTTGTTCAAGTTGTAGGGATAAGTAGTATTTTACTTTTTTGACAGTATTTCATTTTAACATTATTACTGTGGAGGTTAGTTATGGATGAGGCCCTCAGAGTAGTGCAAATACAAAACAGATTTGCTTATCCATGCTGAAGAATTACACCTTAAATGTAAAAGACAAGAGACACTAACAGGCAGGGAGGTAGAAAACCAGTGAGAATTTAAACTATTTATTGGTTGAAGTTGTGATTTTTGTCGTATTCATGACCTAATTGTTGAGCTTCTTAGTAACAAAGTTGTTAGAGGGATTTTTGAAGGTGGACAGAATGATTTAGTTTCGTTCAGCGAGAGTTGTGTCCCTGCCTGGTCCCGCAAGGTGAGGGACAACATAAGACAATATGCAAGGAGAGATGTTTGCTTTTATTTTTATCGTACGGGTAATGAAGTCTGACATCTTGATTGATGGGACAGAGCTGCTGGGGACCTTGGAAGTAAGGTAAAGGCAGGAAAATATATGCTTGATGTCGCAGAGAAGAAAAAGCCAGTAGAAGTAACAGCACTGAGATTTGGTTGCAAATACCACTTATCTGGACTGGTGGTTTCACAAGTCTGTATGGATACGAGCAAGGGAAACTGCAACACTCGGGCTCAAAAAAAAAAGTGCCATGAAATCTTTTTACAGCAGTCAACATGTAAAAAAAAAAAAAAAAGATGAGAGTCTGAAAATGAAGTTAAGCTGTCGAGATGAATACTCTTGTTACTGAAGCTGGTAGGCAGACCAGATCTGGCAGTCAGGATCTGCGGGCAGACCCATGTGATGTGCAGATTAGCAGGTTGCCTGCCAGGACGGCGATGTGGTACCCGGTAGACAAGAGAAGATGTAGCAATAACTTTTTTTTCATTCCAAATAACACCCAAAGAGAAAACATGGCATCCCTGTTCTCCCCACTGCAACTAATCCTTAGAGGAGCTGGAGAGTACCTTATTAAAACATCAAAACGATTTGTTAGTTTGTCTATTCAGGAGTACATACCTAGGAGTCCAATGAAATAGTTGGACTGGAATAACCGGAATTCCAGTTTCTGTGGAAAAGCAGATTTAGAATTTTAAATCTAAGTAAGAACAAGTAGTAAACTAGCTCCTGTTTTGAGCAAAACCATTTGAGAATTAGGAAAATACAGATGAAGCTAGTGACAAACCAATTCTCAAGCAATTCGTTTAACTGGAAAAGCTACCCTGGGGACTTGGCTGGGTCTTAATCTAGAGTTTTCTTAACTGTCAGGTGTTTGCTCCCTTTTGTTTTCTGCAGCCGGTTCTGTCCTCACATTTTATTTCTCCTTTTAATATTTTGGTTTTTAGTTGCTAACAATTTTTGCGACCTTTGTTTTTTCTCACTTTGTCAGTTTGAGAAAATTAAATGCCTGACAATGATCAGAACTATTAATCTTTTGTGCTATGTCACTTAAATTTTTGTATCCTCTTTTTTAAAGCTAAAATATGCTTCGCTTCAGACCTGTGTGGCTGACACATTCCCCTCCATAAGGGTTCTCTATTTTGGAAGTCCACTGAGACTTTCAAATAAATTGACTTGACCTGTGCAGCGCTCTGCCTGTTTGTCTCTTGCCTGGCCCTCCTCTCATATGGCAAGCATACAGATTTGAATAAATATGATTATATAGGAAAGCAAATTACCTGCTTATAATAGCTTTTAATTGCTATGGCGTGGCAATGGGAAGTGCCAATACTCTGATTTTTCAGAATTTGTTTTTCTACAGAAACTTTTGTTTGAAACGGTGATAGTCTCAGTCATATAGTCCAATGACTATGCCTTGACTAGTTAGTAGATATTATAAGTGGTAGCTAATTGTGTGTTTTGGTTGCAGGTCTAACACTTTGTCTAAAATATACCTTTCCTCAGCTGAGTGTGATTCTGGCTTTGGTGAAATTAGTAAATCAATGTTTTGTTATTCTGCCCTATGATCATCAGCCCTGCAAAAGTAGCTTTCCCTTTCATGTGCTATCTGTAGGAAATTTGTCTTTGTCAGCAGTGTTCCCTTATTCTGCATACCCAGGGATACGTCTGTTTTATCAGGTGCTTCGGAATTATTCTGTGTTGTGTGGGAAGTCTCAGAGGAGGAATTTGTCTAGTCATTTGGGTCAAGGATCTCTGCCCTGCGCTGTATTTTCAAGCCAGCTATTGCGATATTATGCAAACATCTGCAAACTGGAAGGTGTAGCATGCTGTAAACAAAGGGCATGTTTATTAATATACTTTGCCTGTGCAAGCTGTAAATAACAAACAGCAGCAATGAAGCAGTGCCTGATCAGCCTCTGCCAGCAAACTGGATTGGGTGGTTTTTATTTTATTAAAAAGGTGATCTAGATGACAACTCACTAAAACAGCAAAGGTTTTCATTTTATAACTGACGTATGTCCTATCTTCCTTGGATTTGAATCACTGGTTAAATCCTGGTAACTTTTTTTTCTCTGTCACTTCTGCTAGTGGTACTTTCAGGACAGTTTCTGTATATGAAACTTTAGAGGCAGTCATTTTAATGAAAAAAAACCCAAACTATTTGCTATAATAAGCTACAGTTTTGTACAAAGAACACTGAATTATTTTCCCTTTCAATCAGCCTACTACAAAGTGAAAGAAAATGTTAAGTACTTCAGATAGCTAGAGCAAAGCTAAAGGTTGAATAGAAATCTCTGCCTTGCCGCTGCCGCTAGCACTGACAGTGATTCTGAGATTTTTGTGGCAGTTTGTTTACCAGATGGAAATATTTCATTCATCATTACCTTTTTTTGTTTGTCACAAAGAACAGAATTGTACTTATCTCTTTTAATCATGGTTAGTAGAACTAATACAAGAAGAGTCAAACAGTGGTGCTGAGAAGGCTGGTAAATTTAACACTTATTTTTTAAAGAAAAATGAACTTTCATATGTGAAAATGAAACTTTTTTCTCACCTTATCTTAATGTTTAATCATAGACCTTGCTACTCCCATTTTCCCTGTCTAGCGCTTACAGTTTTGATATGATTACTCATACCATTCTCCAAACTCAAAAGCTCAAGTGAATGCCTGTAAGCACATATTAATGATAGAGTTTTTCTGGATTAAATTCACTTATATCACTCCTAAAAGAGGAGATAAGTTTGAATTGCTAAATCTACCCAACTTCTGTGTAGTGCAATGTCTTCATGCCTCAGAGGGAAAGTGGGAGATGTGGATTTGTTTAAAATAAAATGAATATTTAGCAAAACAGAGGTGCAACTAGTTTTCGTATAGGGGAGCATACTATTTTACTAAAATAATTTGACTATTACAAGGTGCAGTGTTTGGAGGAGAGGAGGCTGAGGGGAGACCTTGTTGCTCTCTACAGTTACCTGAAAGGGGGTTGTGGTGAGGTGAGTGTTGGTCTCTTCTCCCAAGTAAGCAGGGATAAGACGAGAGGAAATGGCCTCAAGTTGCATCGGGGAGATTTAGACTGGACATTGGGAAAAATTTCTTTACTGAGAGAGTGGTCAAGCTTTGGAACAGGCTGCCCAGGGAGGTGGTGGAGTCACCATCTCTGGAAGTATTCAAAAAACATGTGGACGTGGCACTTCAAGACATGGTTGAGTGGGCATGGTGGTGTTGGGTTGATGGTTGGACTTGATGATCTTAGAGGTCCTTTCCAACCTTAATGATTCTGTGATTCTATGAGATTTATCTAGTCTGATGCTGAATGTACAATGTTAACTGTGTACATTTTTGTTCTCACTAAGTATTGGCTTGAGCGTTAAGCATCTGAGCCAGGAAAGTGCTCACAAGTATCTTACTACCACCTTTAAGAGTGCATCTGTTTAACTGCCAACAAAAGTGATCTGTATGTTATATTTTTGTATTCCTTGTAAGCATGATTCTTGTGAAAATAGAAAGGAAACCATGTGAAATATCATCTCTGGATCCTTCCATTTGTCCCAGAACGGGAGCAGGGAAGCCGCCTTCCAAGTTACTGGACCACCAATGTGCCTCAATCCTGCTGTCCCTGGTGGAAACCCTTCCAAGCAAAGAGTTTTTTGTCTTTGCTCCCACTTCAGGCTTCTGATAAGGCAATTTGTGTAAATCGAGGTTGTTTCCAGTGTGGTGAGGTATAGCTGTAATCTGGGTTGAGGCCATTTATGTTTGGAACTAGTATTAGGAGTGCAGGACTTACTTGACTAGAAACGGTATTTTCAGTGTGTGTAGAGTAAAGTAAACCTAACAAATGCTGGTCATCGTTATTTCTTACCACTGTTACGAAGAGCAGTGCTCTCAGCATTGTACTTATTTGAAAGCTCAAAGGCTGTTTCACATTAGGTGGCTTTATTCTCTAAAAATATATTCTTGCACCAAAAGAATTACTAAAATCTCAGACCTCCCTGCTTGGTCATAACTTCTCTAAGCTTCCATCACCTTTTTGCAATGATGCTTTTAATGAGACTCTGCAGTTCACATCTGGCTCTTACTACTGTGAATGTGTGACAGAATACAAAGGGTCGTTGTTTAAAAATGAAGACCTGAGGCTTGTAAGAAAGCAGTAGGAGTTGAAAGTGACACTAAACAAAATCCATTTTAAATGAATTCAAGTCTTCAAGAGTGTTTCTTGTATATTTTACATATTTTTACATATCAAAGGACTTCATTCCTTATTTATGATGGGTAAAAACTGTATAGGCCATTGCTTGGTATTGTTTTGTCCTTATTTCACTATATTAATGCTCAGTTACTTTAGGGCAGCATCTATATTCCGGAAATCTATTTATCTTTTCTATCTGTAAAGAGCCAGTGAGTCTACATTCTCTGTTCAGGAAAGTGCCTTTATGTTTACACAGTACCAAATATTGTTGGCCTTTAGTGACAAGTAACGAATAATATTTGCAATGGAAACAGAACAGCCTTCTGTCTTGTGGGCAGACCCTGCAGAAGGGGTTGTGTCCACTGGAAAGCTCCCAGGCACTGCTGAGGAGGAGGTGGGTAGGGGCAGGTCCGTGAGGGGTTTACTGGCTGGTGGATCCAGGGAGGTCGTAGATGCCCCGTCCCTGGAAACATCCCAGGTCAGGTTGGACGGGACTCTGAGCAACCTGCTCTAGTTGATGAGGTCTCTGCTGTCTGCAGGACCAGATGACCTTTAAATGTCTCTTCCAACCCAAAGAGTCTCTGATTCTATGATCCTGCAAGTCAAAACTTCTTGTGTTTTGGAAAGGGAAACAGAGTGGGCATTTTAGAAAGCACTTTTTCATCTGGAAGCAAAATCTGTGGATTGACTTTAATGGTGATCTGTGGCTGTGAAAAGCGTCATGATCCTTTTTGCTGTCCAACGGAAGGTACTTGCCCTGTTTGCAAAGTGCAGATATGCATTAACTTCAAGAATTGTAACTTTTATAACTCATTAGTATTCTTGCAGAATTTCACCATATGTTATGGGACCCATATATAGGGCAAGCAAGGGGCGGCAGGAGACCTGGCTCTGTTGGTGTTGCTGTAGGATTGTTTTGCGTAGTCTGTGTTGGTGGGTTTTTTGCTTTGCTGCATTGTTGCTTTCCACCTCCTACTACTTCATTCTGGTTCTTTTAAACTAATTCAGAATGGAGATAGTTTCACCCTGCTGTGTGCTCTCAGCTGTGTTACCGCTTCCTATTTTTCCAGCTAATTTAGCCATGCTACATCTGGTGACTGAGCAACTTACTCGAAGCTTGTAGGAGGTGCTGGAAATGGGCGATTTGCTGTGCTGTGTAGGCACCTTGATTGCTTTTGCACAGGTTGTTACAGCTGAGACCTCTGGATGATACCATGATATTTGTACTGGTTTTAGACAGGCTGATTAAGATAAAGCCAGGTTGTGTCTTTTTGTACTTCCCTTTGGTCTCTAATGTTGCTTCTCAGCATTACTTATTTCATACAAAGAAATAAAATACAGTGGTTCAAATTAATGGAATGTGTTCTCTTCTATAAAGCCACGAGATATGTTATTAAACAAATACTTCTGGAGAAATAGAAAATTTATGATTTTTGAAGTTACATACACTCCTACTTGGAGTATACAGAAAAGTGTAAATGATAAGGCTAACCCCATCTATTGTAGGCAATGTTTCTAATTTCCCATATAGTCATTCAGATTGGAATTGAATTGAAATAGGGTTAGAACTGAATGGGGGTTGGAACAGAATAGAGACTTCTCCCATACCTGGGTCTAAATAGTTTTCAAGTGGTTTCTCTATGGTTCCACAGTAGTATTGCCTATTTCCACGTACTGTCGAGGCAAGCAGCTTTCCACTGATAGATCGGGGTTACTCACTTAATGTCACCTTAAACAATATGGTCCTTGAAATATCAGTTAGATTTAGACTTTGGATTAGGGTGTGTGAATAGTTTTGTCATGTGTGACCATCGAAAGCAAGCAGAAAGTATTCCTTTTCCTCCTTTGCACCAGAAGATAGGCAAGAGAGTAGGACTGTATAAGATGGTTTAAAACTAGGTGAATACGTTTTTTGTGAAGCACAATGGTCATGCACGCAGTCTTTTTTTTTATTTAAAAAAAATAGACTGACATTCTAAGTACTGCAAATTAATTCCAAAGCAGATTTACAGTATAGCAGATGACCAGGGCTTTTCCCTTACCACTCCGCCTGCAAAAAGCAAGACTCCAGGTTCTCTGGATTTAACCTTATCTCCTCTACTACAGCTAGGAGAATTTGACACCAAGTATGATAGCTTGACTCGTTCATAAAACATTTTGTACTAATGAAATTTGTTTACAATCTGTTTACTGTTTACAATCTGTAAGGCATTTGATTTTTTTTTTCTTTGAGAATACTACTCTACTGCAAGCGGGATTAGAGGGCTGAAGAGCAGACACTTTTGTGAAGTCTCATGGGGTCCTTGTGTATATACTAGATGATGGAGCACAGACCTGTAACCACCTCAGAGCTAAGGGTCCCTCAACAGGCAGCTAGAGGGTAATTCTGTTAGACAGCAATATGTGCTGCTTTGAGGGATAACACCTTTTCTTTAGAAATGTATCACTACAAAATTTGGGCAATGCTGTGAGTAGTCGGCATTATGATGAACTTCTGTCTGATGATGTGTATTTGAAAAAGGCAAGTTATTTTATTCAATTTAAGGAATACTGATGTTAACCTCCTTGATAAAGGATTTAATTAAAAAGTTTGTCTCTGGAGCTGATATGCACATGTGATACTGTTTCCATGAGATTCAGTAATGTGGGGGAAAAAAAAGCTCTCAGGTCACTTACACGCATTAATTTTACTTAGGATAATTTTTGAAGTCTGAAACCCAAAAAAGTGTGTTTGTGGGAAATATTATGACAAAGTTTATACCTTGGTAGATGGTTTTATTTACTTAGAAGGCACCCTACAGAGCTGTTGTGCCACTCTTGTGGATTGCTAGGAATCCTGGGTCAATTTTAGCTCGCTCTGGCTAGCTGAAGCCTTTAACTTTTTTTTTTTTCTCTGTGGGGTTGGTAAGTGCCTTAGTTGCTGTTGGCATTCAGAGGAGCATCTGTGAGGGAGTTGATGGGATTTAAAGGGCAGGTAAGGTGCACTGCAGCTGTAAAGTCTTCAGAAATTCATCTTAAGCATAATAAGCTACTGTAGCCCTTGATTCAACAAAGAGTGAAGAAGAAACAATTTGTAGGCAGACTTGAATAAAGTATGAGCAAGTTAACGTCATTGCAAAATTTCAGTGATTCTGGTTTTTTACCTGCAAAAGACTGATGGGCACAATTCGTAGGTCAGAGTGTGAGGTTGTGTTTGGCAGCTTGTTCATGGTACACTTGGCTGGACTGTAGTCCAGTCATCACAGGACTGCTGCCCAGCTTGACCTTGTTGGGGCTGGCAATCTCTGAGTCAGCCTGTCTGTGAGATGGAAAGGTGTGTGTGTGTCTCCCTGTGCTCATGGATGCTCACTGTGCTCATTTTCAGTTTTCTGATATATGACAGATGAGGTCCTGCAACTTTGTTTTTTTGGAAATGACACTGTACTTCCTTTTTCTTCCATAGCGGTTGACTGACTTTTTGTAATCCTTGCCAGTAAGGGGAAATTTAGAAGACTTGGTTCTCTAGCGTCAAAGCAACCTCAGTGGTTTGGCACCTGAATCTATTCCAAAGCAGGAAAGACCTAGCTTCCCCTTTGGATTTGGTCAGAATATTACAAGGCTTTCAATCCAGGCAGAGAGAAATGCTGCAAGAATAGTTACTGTAAGTAAACAGATTTCTACAACTGCAGCTTGCCCTATTGTTCTGATGCAGGTATGGATTTTCTTAAGTAAATTTTCTTAGGTAATAAATGGCAGAGACCTCCAGTATCAATACAGTTTTGTATTGCGTTGGTATATTTATCAGCCGCATGAAGTGCCAAGAAAACATTTTGATCATTTGTGATATTCCTGCTCCTGTTGTGCCATACACTGTACCACTGGTGGTGTTGGGGACTTTGGCACATACACTTTGTATGAAATACTGTTCACCGTGAGTGAAGTTAGTATAATCTGGCCTTAAAATTCAAGATAAGGAGTTTCAGCACCTCCAAGTCCTGAATGGTTGCTTTTGTAACACACAGCCTGATGAGAAATAGAGGCGAGCAATTGAATACAGGAAAGATCACCTTGTACAAGAAAAAGTGCTGTGCTGAACAAGCACAAGCCTTTGCATTGAGCAGACACCAGAACCTCTACCTTCCGGGGGCCAATTGTGTAATCTTTGATGGTTTTCTGCTTCTGGAGCAGATAACTACTTTGGCCAGGAAGGTTTCTTTTCCCTTCATTCAGTATCTCATTATGTGGCCTGATTTTTGCCTGTTAACCTTTCGTGCTTACACAAGGTTAGAGCTTCAAGGATGTTTTGCTTTTCCCACTGAAAGCTCCGGTATGAGGAAAGTACAGAATGTAGTTTCATCTGTTGCAGCTCTTCAGTTAATACAAACTGCCACTGAGATGCTGAAATTGCAGGGCTGACTGCCAAATTCCTTTTGCCTGCCTCTTCTTTCCCGGGGGTGAGTTGTAAGCATCCATACAGTAATGTTGTGGGGTTGTTTTTTCTTTTAAAATGGCATCCCTCCATCCACCTAATCTCGAAACATACGGCAGGGTTTGATTATATAAACCTTGTGATAACCTGCCTCAATTTCTCTCATTTGTTTTTCGATGTTTGTGGACATACAATGACTTAGCTTAATTACTGCTATTTTCACTAAATTTTGCAATCTCAAGCTATTTTTGTAACTCATGTGTCAGTTTATGCAGGATTTAACCCTTGCCATCAGAGGGTATCTATTTTGATGCTAATTTGCTCACCTTCTGGAAGAACAGGTAGCGAGTGTAGCTTGATTTTTCAGAAATGCTGGCTACCCAAATAATTTGTGAAGTCGTTTGGGGTCTGTGAGCTTGATACCTTTGACTTCTGGGTTGTAAAATGCTGTCCACAGTCTTCCAAAGTTCAGTCAATTCCAGAAAAATAATTTTGCTTTTACTGGTGCTATGGAACTGGTAAATATTCAAATGTTTGGTCCAAGTGCTTTGCATTGAGTAAGATGCAGTGTGACATAAATGAAATCTTGAAGACCAAACCTGTCTGAAGCTAAAATACAGTTCCTCCCCGCCTTGGCCCTCCCACTCCAGATTAATGACACCATAAATTGAAATAAATCTGAAATGCATACCCAGGTCAGGCCTTCTTTACTCTTCCTGTCTACAGCTTGATCCAAATACTCTAAGTCTTTCCAGTGTCTACTTTAGGAATAGAGCAGGCTCTAATTGTCCCTTTAGTGAAGAAGTTGACCTCTTGACTAGTTACTTTTCTTTTGCTGAATTAATTTCTTTTGCTGTTTGATCTTGATCAACAAGTACGCTTGTTTTGGATGCCACTGACATGCTTCTGTTGTACAAAGGGAACTGAGATTTAAAACAAAACAAAAACCAAGAGCTAATAATGGTTCTCTTGCACTTCCTTTTCATGTGCCCTATAGGAACATTCTGGTACAATCAAGAGTGGAAGTCAGTAGAATATTCCCATTAGCTTAACCAAGGTCATACAAAAACCAAATAAAATTTTTCATGAAGCTTTGTAAGGATCAGCTATGTCTCCAGATGCTTTTATTTAATCTGTTCTATGGCAGATTGATAAAGTAATTGGCTATAAAGAGACTAAAATATTTCTTTGTCTATTCTAGCCAACTTTTTCAAAACTGGTTCTCTTTTGTTGAAGCTTGACAGCATGAAAAGTCTTGAAGAACTTGTGTGTGTTAATGAATGTATAGTGTTTATAAATAAACAAAATTTTGTTCAATTATAAATTAGCATTAGAAAAACTCTTAGAAATTTTTTTTTTAATAACACACCTCTGTTGTGACTGTGTGACATCTGTAATAAGTTAGGTAATCTTGTCTTAATTGGATATTTCAAGAAACTAAGACCCATATATTTCTCTCCTGAATCTTTATACCCAAGAAGTATATGGAGTTCACCCACTTCCTTGAAGTATCTCCTCTTTAGCTAAATCACAAGCGTTGCTCTTTTAAAAGAGCAAGTGTAAGTAATGAGATGCCTTCTTCCTGAAGAAATTGGGAGCCAGGAAAGAAACTCTGTGGGGAAGCCAAATGTAACCATCTAATATTTTATAAAGAATAAGGTTTCTCCTCCAGGGTTACTATTTCATGTTTTTATTCTAATAGATCTTGTTAAACAATGAGGAGGTAACTCTGTCCTTACTTTTAATGACTGGTTGCAAAAAAGTGCTGCTGTTCATCAAGTTGAGTATTTAATTATTGTTCCCTAGGCCATTTACAAATATGCCCTGAAACAGTCTGTCAGTGTAAAAAATTAATTGAAGTCATTTTGTTGTCTGGGGAAAATTTGACGTAATTTTATTGTCTATAGAGAATTTCAGAAACTTTTGTCGATGTTCCCTGTTTTTATGAGTAGGCTCACAGGCAAGGTGTCCTGGACTTACGTTGGGGTTGACATGTGTGATGTAACTTGTTTTTTTGGCTTTAGATGGTCTTTCACCATTTCTAAAACTATGCACCTTTGTTCAGGAGCTGATCTAAAACCCATATATCAAACTTTCAGTTTGTGTGTTGGCTTCCTGCTGTGACTCAGAGGACCAAAAGAGTGTCCACTTCAGTGATCAACAGGCTATGATAATGAGAGAGTGAAGAGACAGTGTTTTTTCTTTAAACAACTAGCAAAAGTTGTTTCATTAAGCCAACATCAGTACAAAAAAATCAGTTCAAATAGGCAGCGCCTACCTGCTAAGCGGTTGGCATCCTGAGTAATGTTTTATATTTGGTGTATGTTCTGCTTTTCATCAGTGTCTGTGGGCTTTATGAAGTGTTTATGAACTTCTTTGCTTCTCATTATGAAAATGCATTAACCTCCAGGCTGGAGTTCCTCGGTCATTACATTACATACCAGTAGCAATAGAGAAAATGGAGAGAACTTTAAAAAATTTATTCTCCTCTTTTGGTAGTATGTAAAGGTCCTGGTCATGCTTCGGCCCCTGTTTTGCTGAGCAATACACAACTACATAAGAGGAAGGTAGTTTCTTTCCCAGACATTATAATAAGATAAGTATATACTTAACAATAACAGCTGGAGGCAACAGATTGAGAGAGCACAAGTTAATGATGATATCGCTATAATTAAAGTATTAGCAGTGGTTATTTTACAGCAGCTGCTTAGTTGTCTAGAACAACCTATCCAACTAAAGTAACAATGATATAGGTGAGAATGTAGCTTCTCATAATTAAAATAAAACTTCAGGAAGGCATTACGGTTACCATCTTGTCATTAATGTAAACTCATCTTACCAATTCTTTGCACTTGGTGATTTTGAACAATTACTGCACCTCTTCAAAATCTGATCTAAAAGATGGTACTTGTGATGGTCTCGGAGCATGTGATATTGTAGTGAGGTGTGGATTTGCTCCTAACCCATGTTACTTTTGACATGTATTTTTAAAATTCCTGCCGATATCTGTGCTTTTGGGGGAGATTTTATTAAGGCTTAAATAATGAATTTTTAAAGAATTATCCATTCCCTGGCACACTCTTGGATTCTATAATATTAAAAATTGATGGAGAGACAACAGGGATTCACGTATCTGTGTTAACCATGCTGAGTGAAACCCTCACAAACAAGTGGAAGGTGAGGCTGGAAGACGGACATCCACTTCATATTCTGAAAAGCTTGGAGATATGGTGCCTGATGGGGAAGAAAACCAAGCCCAATGATACAGTGACAAATGTCCCTACAAGTATACTCAAGTGTCTCAAATTTGGCCAGACTTCTTTACATGTTACTTATGAAGGGTTGTTCTACATTGAAACAACATCAGCCAGAGGAAGAAAGTTAGGGTTGCTGTGGCCATGAAAACAGGAGCAGCTTCAAGGCAAGTGCTCCCTTTGAAAGAGATTGGCGTTAACCATTAATTTTCCTTCTGACCATGCAAAAGCCACAGTAATGTTGGTTTACAGTTCAGATTTCAAAGGAATAACAATCAGGTGTAGGCAGCAGCTCAGGCTGAGGAGCACGTGGTCTAAGGTAGGTGAGGTCCATAGTACTCATTCACTGCTATGGTTCTTTCTGCAGAAATCGGGCAATAGAGTTATGACATAGAGAATGTTTCTTCTTTTAGTCATTGCCCTTGTTAAGATACGTCTGTAAAGCTAATATCTTGTCATTAAGAAGACAAGAAATTTCTCAGTGTGAAAACGTTGCATATGAAAAACCCAGTTTCAAATAAAATTTGGAAGTCTGTCCCCACCAGGAGGTAACTGCTTTAGTCTTCAACCAGCTGATCTGGATGTAATAAATGATTGGAGCAAATACATCATTAGTAACTGAAACATTTATCATAGCTCTTACTAAAATAGTGACAACTCCTGAAACAGTATAGGGGAGCTGGACTTGTAATGTGGACACTCCTTAGTTTTTGCTTCTTTGCTTCAAAGAAGTGTGGCCATACGTATCCACCGAAGATAAGGTGAGTTGGAGAAGCTCTTGGCAGTCGTCCATGCCAGCAGAGTGAGCAAGTGTCCATTAATCATCATGGCCTGTTCTGTCCTTGTAACTCTTCTGTGGTTTCCAGTGCTCTGAGCTGTACCTTGCCCCTGTGCAAGTGGAATATAGAAGCAGCTATTCACTGAGAACAACTTCCTGGGAAAAGAAATGTCTTTTTGAAATAATTTTTCAGAAAAGAGTAGAAAAATACCACATTCAATTAAAAAATTCAATAGGAGAAATTTTTTGAAAAGATAGTCTGCTTGGTTTTAAGTGATGTAGGTTTGCAACATACCATTTTGCAGTGTAAGCTTGCAAGACCTGAAGTATGTTGTCTTTTCTCAGCACACCACATATATTAATAATTAAAGCTGGATTTCAAGGGACAACTGGGCTTTGATATGCAACTCCTCTGCTCTGCCGCCTTTTTTTGTTCATTGGAGTGAGAGAGAAAAAGGGAGCGATCCTCATTGCACTTTTGCTTTGCGCAGTGAAAGGGCTGGTTTTGAACTGCACTTACAAATTTATTTTTTCATTGGACTTGCTGATTGGATTAGCAGTACTGCTGGCTTTATTATTACCCCTGATTAAAGTCAGGGCACTGGGGATCTGACAAATGAATTCTGTCTGTAGTTCACCCAACACACACTGCTTAATCCTGTTGATTGCAAGGCTTACCAAAATTGTTTAGTCACAAAGCTAGTCCTGTAAGTCAGTGAGGAGAAAAAAGGTAAATAAAAGATGACTCAGGAGGAAATGAGTTTGCAAATTATGTGTACTCATATAGCCTCTATCGGAAGCCCAGAAAATCAGGGTGTTAAAAGTTAGAGCTCTGGATGACCTTTCAGTCGTCTGGTCTGTCCCTGTGCTAATGCAGGATTATCTCCTGTGGCATACATCTCAAGTCCTCGGAGGAGGGAGATTAGTACTCTGCCCGTGAAAGTGGACTCAGTGGCGAAAGAAAAGGAAATGCAACACGTATTTCACTGTTATTCAGTCTTCTGTGTTCCTTGGACCTCAAATATCCTAAATGTGGAGGAATGATAAGTTATTTTGCTTCTATTAAAAGAGAAATAAAACTGAACAGAGTAATGTTTCTTCACTAAGTATTGGTGGCAGACAGATTAGTCAACAACTATTTTCAGTTATAATTATCTTTGAGGTTTGGGGTTGTCATTGTTCTCCAAACACCTTATGTCTGCAGTCCTCAATTTCTGCCACATTTTTCAGGCAGCAGCCCTGCTTGTCTCTCACCGTGTGCTGTCAAGTAATTAGGCAGGCTGTAGCCAGATTTAGTGGTGAACCTTCTACTTTGCCAAGACTTTTCCAGTGTGCTGTTCAATCTGGCCTGTTAGCCACTGCTCCTGGCTTCTCCTGCTCTTTTGCTACAAGTGTGACTGATCTGGTGGAGTTTTTCAGAGTTCTGGTTTGCCAACCCTTGGGAGTCATGAGAACAGAAGATAGGTCCTAGAGGGGATGGAAGACTAAAACCTGCACTGAGTAGTTGGTTGCTGAGAGTGCAAGTTATATAGCAGGGATAATGTACATCATGATCTCTTAAGAAAAAAAACTAGTCTTAAAATATCTTGCTAAAGACTAGAAGGACATGATGAGGTTCACCCTAAAAGGTGAATGTCTGGAGCCCCCATCATTCTGTAAGTGAAGGTCATGACTGGTCCCTCCTGCTTGGGATTGTCTGTGCTCCTCGAGTGAAAACTGGGAGGTGCAAGTGAGCATTCAGGCTCTTGTTTGTTGTGCCCTGCTCAACAAGGCTGCTTTAGCAGTTGAGAGTTGGCCTTGACATTTCAGGTTTATTGCTTAATTCAGTACAGTAACATTGGAAATCTTCTGTTAGAAAACACTAAATTAGCTTTAGGCTGTAGAAGGAGGTTATATAAAAGAGATGTGATAAATCAAAGCTTTTTTTTAAGGGTGTAATTTGTACTGAATACTCTTGGAATGAGTTTTGTGGATTTGGAAGCTGAATATTACAATTTCAGTGTGGCAGAAATATGTTTTGGTGAGAATTAATTCCTGAGTAACAGAATTATGTTTGTCTGCTGAGCCTCCATCCTCTCCAAGGCAGCATCTGGCTTATTCTCCTTCCCAGTTTTACATTTGGATGAAGTCCGAATAAGAAAACTCTGGGCTGTGCTGCAGTTCACTAAGTAACTCAGGGACGCAGTCCTGCTTAGATCCCTTTCTAGCTCTCAGCTTGTTGCTGTGACTGGTCCTGGAAAGTCTCTGAGTACCCACATAGAGGGCTGACACACTTGTGCCTCTAATTTTTGGACTTTCTGTGAGAATTCACTGTTGATCAGGTTTGCAGATGACAGGCTCAGTATGGATCAAGGAGAGCTTTCAGTGCAGCAGCTTCTCCTGGTACTTAGATTTGTGTCGCACTTTGGGGAACAGGCTCTTCTGCCCCTCGCTGTTTCCTCACCTGATGAGAGTTATGGGGAAGCGGGTAGGAATGAGCTGCCTTGGGTTCCCTTTGTGCCTCTGCTTCATCAGCAGATACTGGACGTTTAATAATCCTGCAGTAACGAAGCAGGAGAGCTGGGAGCATCTCTGCACGTGTTAAGACGGGAAGTGGTATTGGCCCAACAACCCAACAAGGTTGTTGCTGCCTCTAGGACTTGGCACTTTCCACCCTCCCTACCTTGTTAAATGCCTTTTCCACTGCTTCTCCCTCATGTTTGGGGGCTTGGCTTCTGTATTTTTGTTAATAAATTGAAAATACACAGTGGTACTCAAATCTTGTTAAATTATGTTTGGGTTGCCTCGTAAAACAAGATAATTGTGCAATCACAGAATGGTTTAAACATCTGATTTGGATTTGAAACAAAAATGCTGTGTAATTACTCTCTAAAACTTGTAACTCATACATGAAATGGATGTTATCAGGCAGATGTTCTTTTATTCACCAGCACACTCCCTATCTCTGGCGCTTAAGTACCAGGATAAGCGGAACATGCTCAATCAGCTCAATTGTCTGTGGCTAACCCTTATGCCCAGCTTCTGGTTTCTAGGTGCGGCTCTGCAATAACTCCTGACAATTTTCTCATGTGCTTGATGGTGTTATACCAGTGAATGTGCTACAGGACATCAAAATGTAGAAGTTGTGGGAACACTGGCAGTTACAACTGCCCCCTGAAACTTGAGGATTTTGTGCTAAATAGGCTTAACACTGCATCAATATGTAAACCAACTCGCACCTTGCTACAGAATTACTTAGATGGAGTAAGTACTTACTTACTTACTCTCATCCAGACAGAAAAAAAATTTTAAATCTTAATTCTTTCAGGCATAAAACTTTAACACCTAGCTTAATTTTTTGGCTGACCCAAAATTGAATACTTTCATTATTGTGTGTACTTTCTCCTTGATTTCACACTTGTTTGCATTTTCTGAACTAATTTCAGTAACATTTCCTGGGGTAGGGCCACAAACCTCCCAAGGAAATGCCACCTCTTCCACCAATTTGTGAGCAAATTCCAAAGAAACTTTAATCTTTAAGTAGTGTGGAGGGGACTGTTGACAGGTCTGAAAGTACTATCCTGGTGAAGTACAACGCCAGTTGTCCTTTTGACATTTCTCTTCTGAGAGACTCCGTAAATGCGTAAAAGTTCTCAGGACTGTGGAATAGGTAGTTGAAGATGACTGGAAAAAATCCCTGCTCACCAGAATTTTTTTAGGGACTTCTAGTACACATTAGTGGTTTTCCTCTTGTCCCATTGTGTGACCGTTGCCAGATCTTCAGGGCTTCCTGCACATCGTTTCACCATCTAAATAATTTTTTTTTCCCCTCTGCTGAAGTCCCTTGGGCTGTCACCTGGTTTGCAGCACGTGTTGATCTCTAGTCAGGCACACACGGGCCCTGCCTTTAGCAGTCCCCTGCCTGTGGGCTGCTGCTGCTTGTTATTTCTTCACTGGCCACTGTGCTCTGAGATATGTCCATCATCCCATTGAGTGCATTTGAAAGGCACTGACTCTCTGGTGTTCTCCTAACAGAAACACAGCAGTAAATCTCTTCTCTCAAAACCAATGCACAATATGTAACTTGAATCTTTTTTCCTTTTGTCCCACAGCTCAAATTTATATATTGTTTTTAAAAAAACTTACCATGTTACAAAACTTTCCAAGACCAGAAGAATTGAACAAAACAAAAGAAAGTTTACCGTATAAGCTTGGAAGATTTGGTGCAGACAAATAACCCAACGGTGGCCTTAGTTTTTAAAGCTTAATTATGTCAGACCTGGCCTGCAGTTAGACGGGAGCGCACAGGATGAGGCAGAAATTGCTTTTAAAGGTAGTGTGGTGAGCAGAGATATTGTCTGGTTCTGCATTGAACAAAAGCCTAATTTTGGCAGTAAAAGGCATAGGATGGTAGTAGGTGATGGGCTTTGGGCACCTTTAAACCCAAACCTTTATTCTTCTTGCCCTTTTATGCTATGTTAGCCAGCTAAAACCTAAAATTGGGTTGTTTAATTAGTCTTGCTAAATTTCCCTTGAGGATTCAAATTAGACTTTCCCCCCAAGCTCTCTGTTGCTGATTGCCGGCAGATTTCTCTTGCTATCCCTTTGTCACTAATGTAAGAGGAAATGAATATCCTCAAATATAAACTCTTTTATTACATAGATGGGACCATCTTCTTTCAAGCTCATTTTCTTTGTTGTACGTCAGCTCCTAAAGGCATCATACAGGATTCTAAAAATTAGGAAGGCAGATATGGTGACTGAAGTTCACATTACTCAGTTCTAAATAAAGCACGCTCGTGAGCTGTAGACAAGAGCAGCCGTAGATGCACTGAAGCAGCACAAAGTATGCACGTAGGCACCTCTGTCTCCTGCAGGACAGGGAGCTACCAGGAATCTCCTTTCCTCCAGAACTAAAAAAATCCTGTTGCTGAGTTACTTAATTACTAGGAGAGGGATGTTTAGGTCTTAAAAGAAAATTAAAACAATAACCACTGTACAACAAAGTGCCTTCTGATTTTATCAGAAGTACGGATCACACTTATAAGCATTTATAGGATAATTTTTCAAGTAAAACTAGGACAAACAGAGAAAAAATAATCATGTGCAAGCAAGGCTTCCAAAGGAATTTTAGGAGACTAAAACAATGAGCAGATCCCATGGTGCAGCAGAAGACTGTAAAGGGAATGTAACTTGTATAGCTGACACTCTGAGAATCCATGTGCAGTCATCCTGAAATACTGTTAACTAACTTAAATTTGCTTTATGATAAAAATTGATTTTTTACTTATCAGAGTCTTTTTTTTTCCTTCAAGAGAAAGAAAACCAGTATCATCTTGAAATCTAGTCTGTGGATTAGAATGAATTAGGGATAAACACAGGTCTATTTCTGATCAAAACAGAACTTGCTAGCTGAAATTTCTGTGGCTCTTTGGGGGTCTGCTCTGGCTGTGCTGGACAAGTCTGCTAAAGAAAGCTGTGGCTGTGCTATGCAGGAATGTCATATTCATGGCTCTCGTTAACCTGTGAGGGATCTCGGAGATGGGCAGGACCGAGATGATGGAAATACAGCACTTTCTTGCAGGAGTGTTTAAAAAAAAAAACCCAAAACACACAAACAAAAAAACCCAACCCAAACCCAAAAAAAAGCCTGCGCACTTCTCCTAACCTAAATGTGGAATTTAACCTTTCTAGCAAATTCAGATCTACCCAGCAGTGAAAATTGGAGACTTCTAAGAGCTGGCCATCTCGTTATGCACTGTCATGAGAGCATTGCTGCGGGGAGCCGGCGGCGAGAGCTCGGGCGTGAGGAGTGGCGGCTGGTTTGCTTTAACATCCCTTAGCGGCAGAAGATGAGCTTCTGTGATTCGAAGCCCACCGCTGGAATCAGGCTGCGGAGCAGAGGAAGGCGGTTATGAATCCTTAGCAGCTGGAGGACTAGATAATTCTGCAGGTATTTCTTCTGCTGTTTTAATGCCCAATTGATTATCTTATAAAGACCTTAAAGTTTAGTTTAAGCCACTCTGCTATTTCCCTTAATAAAATTGTCTGTCTTTGGGGTGAGACAGAAGCAAGTGGTTTTGAGCACAGAACCAGGAGTACGTAGGTTCACGTAGGCTGGCCGAGGCTTTTGGGGGTTTGCAAAGCAGCATGCAAAGCACTGCAGATTTCTGAGGTTTGTGCTTGGAAATTGAATATCTGCCACATTTAGCATTATTCTTACTCCACCGACTTGGTAAAAGTCCTACCTTTGGAAGGAAACAGAGAGATGAGAACAGAGAGAAACCTGAGAGAGGACAGCAGTACCGGAACAAAAAGAAATGAAAATGAAAACCCTTCTGTATGTTGACATTTTTAAGACAAAAGATACTGTTCAATAATGCTGTGGTACATCCTTATCCAACCTGTGGTGGTGTTTGCATCTTTAAACTGCAAGTAATTAAGACTTGGCTGTAGATTAACCCAAGATATTCACCTAAAAAGATGACCTCTTTTGAAAGCTGGGTATTTCAAGATGGTCCTTGCTGTTTTTCTTTAATTTCTGTTTGTTTTCTTTGGCAATACCTGCTTGTTGATCAGCACCCCTCACACACGAGAAACAGAGCAGCCCAGCCTTTACAGACTTGAAAACAATTTATGCCGTATATTTTATAGACATCTATGTTCTTAGATGGATAGAGAAAGAATTTGATTTGGCAAAACTAAACTGTGCATTAAACCACACAGGGAAAATGTGTGGTGGGACGAGATCCCTGTTCATGGGATCATCTTGTTATAGAGGAACACAGCATCCCTCTTGGAGGCTTGGAAGGGGGTTGAAAATGTGCTAACTCAGGGAAGGGAAAAACAAGGAGCTGTTATTTGCTAAAGCAAATGAATGCGAGGGAGTAGTAGAAGTGAGGTTGTAAGGCCTGGGAGAACTTGAAAGGCAACTCTCTTACTAGAATTTCTAACACTTAGGAAGGCGGTAGATGATTCTGAAGGCGGATGTCTAGCAGCAGCCGTTGAAGGTGTGGAATTTGAGACTTCACTGTAAGTAAAAGAATAAAAGAAGTGTTTCAACAAGGAAATGTTCAGCAGCATGTGGAAGATTGAAATGAGCCCACGTGAGAGCGTGGCGTGACCTGTGTACTCACTGGGGCAGCAGATCTCTCCTTCCTCCGTGAGCCCGGACAGGGCCCTCAATCTGCCCCTTTCCTTGGTAAAATGGAGCGCGTGGTGTTTCCCCGCCTCGCGGGAGAGCATTGACGATAAATGCATTGAAGACGAAGAGATTCCCATGAAATAATACAGACCTAGGACTGGAAAAAAGCCCTTGGGCCGCTGACAGAATTTCCAGCTAGCATGAGCAGATGTGTCTTATTAATCCCTCTATAAACTTGTTAAGCTATAGCTTTAAAAACCTTATGTTCTAGTATTTGTATCTTTGTTTCAGATCTTACTGTCGTTAAATATTCCTCCAGTGCTGCTGCTGTTAAACCATCTGTCAGTGGACACAAATCTCTAGTTTTTCCAAGGTTTTCCTCATCTCTTCCTGTTGGGTTTTGGTTTCCTGGTTTAGTAAAAAAATGACAAGTTGAGGGGCTAAAACACTATTAATTCTCTTATTTTATGACCCATGTGCAGCCAGCTCTCATTTAAAACATAGACTGAACCTTCACCATTGTGATGGAAATTTTGCTTTTTTCATTGTGTTTAGTTAAAACAAACATTTTGGAACACAAAATATTATAGACCTTGGAATTCTCATGTAAAATGTGTGCTTTTTTCAGGAAGTGAGCAGAAAAAAATATGAAAAGAGGGGGAAGAAATTCCTTTCTCTGCCTGATTTGTCTGCCTTCATCCCAATAGGAACATTTTTCTCTGAGCAGAATTGGCCGTGAAGGAAACCGTGCTCAGAAAGAGGGCAAAGCAGCCCTGTGACATCAGAGCGAAAAGCATTGTGCAATTGCTGTTCCCTTGTAGAACAGGACAAAAAGATGAGCGTCTCTTAAATACACCATGCTCCACAAACAAATGTTTATCTCCATTTCAATTAAAAATTTTAAATGCAACTTCATGCTAATGGAAGCCATGGCAGAACACCTACAGGTGACTGATCAGTTGTGTGTGGCACAAGGCGCTGTCTGGGGAATGAAGTTGCACTAAATCTGGGATGGGGAGCAATGGGAGAGGAGAATCCTGTGACGTTATTTTGGAATAAAAGCAGATGGTCATTAACAGGAATATCGAATGCAAGCACTGTAACGTTAAGCAAGAGAGGAGAAAAAGAGACAGAGGACAACCATAAAACTGTGTTTGAAGAGGGTATTTTTGGTTACTATGACATTTCATTTAAAAATTTTAAATGTGCTGCTGAAGATTAAGTGCAAAATATATATAAAAAAAAGTACAGGTAAAAGTCTTGATTGCTTTGTACGACATGCATGGACACAAGTACAACTTCTCATGTTGTGTTTTGCTATTTTGCTCTCTCTTTTTTGTTTGGTTTTTTTTTTTTTTTTTTAAAACATGTAACTAAACCACAATACATTAGTTTTGGTTTTCAGAAAGCAGGTTTGTGGCATTAATTAAACACTCCTTGGTACTTTATCAAATGTGCAGTTGCCAAAATGCAAAAGACAGATGACTTTGTTACAGCCAATTGTATTTGCCCAGGGAAAGATTAGCTGCAGTAGAAGACATTAGCGAACATTTTTCCCCCATTCAGGTTGAGTGCAGTTCTTTCCCCTCCTTTTTACTTTCTAGTTCAAGACAAAGCAGAAATGGCTTGTGGTCTCTTCCCACTTCTCATCTCATCTTTTAATTGGCTATTTTATTTAGGTTCGCTCTTACTTGGGTTAGTGAAGGTCACGCTCCTCTCTGATGTAGTTAGCTGTGTGACACTTCAAAAGTCTTCATTTCTGTGATAAATCTTAGAAATGGCAACTTGAATGCGGGATAAAGTCCTTTTGTTGTCCTTCCATATTTGTACGTTGGTCTGTGGACTGAAATTACACTCTCTATTTTCTTTACTTACAAGGTCAACATGTGACCCCTATTTCCACCTTGCCATCCTGGTTTGAATTGCAGCTCTGGCAGTTAATGCCGACATTAGATATATCTGCTTCCCCTCCAACAGCTGTAAGAACAGAGAAGTCAACTGAACAGTAATATCAGGTTCTCTTCAAGCCACTCTCTTTCTTCAGACCAATTTGAATCACTCTCTAGATAAACTTTTCCATCCCAAGCATTTGTACATGGTTCCTATCAGCATATCAAATTTTTACTTATATTTGTATACTGTTTTGAAATATTTATTTGAGGCAGTGTTTGCTCTAAGTGAAACTCCACTAAAAAAAAGTATTTTTCTGATCAAGGTTGCATCTGTTGGTTAAGCATCCTGTCTACCGCTCTGATTTTTGGCTCCTCTTCTCACAAGTAACCCACAGACTGATACCAGACTTCCAAGAAAGTCTTGGTGTGAGCCACGCAGCCTCCACCCTGGAGCTGTGCTGTGTACAGCTGCACTGATCTTCAGTATTTAGCAAAATGATCAATGTGAAAGAAGAGACATCCCTGTGGCAGCTGCTGCTGTTCTGGGTTCTTGGCCAGGATGGCAGCAGAAGTGCACATCAGCATCCTTGGTGCCATACGGCTTGAGACTGTTGTGTCGCACACCATGTGGAAGATGAGAGAGAATAATTTCAGCTGAGTATTTAGGGAAGGCTGCTGGGTATTTTAGGTGCCTCTGTGTCCTCATATTGACCCTTCCTCTGCAGTGTATCTGCTTAGTTAAATCTTGTCAGCATGAGGGTATGTGACATATACTTTTCCTTATATCGGATAAATTAGTCTGGTGAGAATATTACTCCAATAATAAATTTTGCTCTGTCTCCTTCTCCTCATCCCTTCCTCCTGTTGCAAGCAGGCTTTACATCCTGACATCCCCTTTAAGTGTCTTAACAAACAACTGAATTAATTTTCTTTTGTGACTCTTACCCCACGCGTTAGCCAAGATTGGCAGTGTTGGTGGAGCTGCTTTTTAGCTAATGACTTGTATTTGATATCAAATGCCCCATTTTAAATGCAAACAAAACATATCCTTCCAACATGAAAACAAAGCGTGTTAAGCAAAGACCAGGCACACAGGGCTTGACTGATGTTCAGAAGTTTTTTTTTTTTTTTTTTCCTCTGTGAACCCTTGTCAAAGTCTAGAATTCCTGAAAGCAAAAAAGAGCCTTGATTCACTTTGCGTGCCCTCGGGGAATATCTATGGCAAAAAGACTTAAAATTTTGATCCAGCAGCTTCAAAAACATGGCATCTGAAATAAATTATTTTCACCATATAGCAGCAAGTGAACTTTTACACTGAAATTATTCCTTTTGAACTTCTGCGTGGTGTGCAACACAACTGTCTCGAGCCATACGGCGCCAAGAAAACACCGTCTTTCAGTGCCGGAGTCTCTCTGGCTCGGATTCGTACCAACAGCTGTCAGACTGCTGTCTCTCTTTTCGTATTGATCATTTGACTGGAAAATGAAAAGATAATTAACAGTCTGATATTTAATAGGGCACTGTTTTAAAAACAAGGCTAAACCTAGATGGAAGGGACTCCTGGTGGAAATCACCTGGAGATTGTGGATTTCACTTAATTGCAAATTTGCCTCATAAATCTTAACGGTTCTGTTCCATATTAAATGAATTTAGTGTCAGCAAATTTCCAAACTATGTCTGAAGTGTCTAATGAGTTTATAAGCCACTAGAGAAGATAGGATGCTTTGCTTGCAGCATGGAGCTTAATTTGATATTCAAGGTCAGCACATCAAACTTCTTAATCAAGACTATAATGAGGAAAACATTTCTACTCAAGCAAAGGAGCAGAAAATAGGAACAGCACAAGGAGGAGCGTTTACGCAGCTGATTAACGTGTTCTTGTTTTAGTCTCCTGTCAAAGTTGAACCAAAACTCTTACATGCTTTTCTATTAAACTAGTACATTAAAATGTAAAAAAAAAAAATTACTGTAGTTTCCAAGGGATTGGTAAATGGATGTGAAACCACGTTATTCCATTTTATTAGCAAGGTGACAATGTTCTGGTGCCCTACATTTCAAATGGAATATCTGAAGCCTTCAAGATTTAATGCATTAAATGTTCGCTTAAATCATGCCACAATAGAAGCAGAGCACGGGGAAAGAACTTCAGTAACACTTTGCAAAGGAGCTGGGAGCTGCTTTGGGGAATTAGTGAAGGTATTCTGTTTATATGAGCAAGCGAAGATAAGAACTCCTCCGTTCTTTAACAGCAGAGTTAAAATCTCAGTCCTTAGGGCACTCTTTTCGATGGAAAAACAGTCTGATGCTTTAATAATTTTATTTGTACAGTTGATAACAGGAATTACTTCTGTCTTCACTAGCTGATGACCAAGGGCTGAAGCAATAGTGCTGTAGTATAGCTGCTTTTTGTGAGTGCTTTAGGCATTTGACCTTCACTTTGCCCTTCAACTGGGTGTTTTTGGCTCTGTATCTGCAGACGACATAAGCGGAGTGTCCAAAATTATTTCAGTCTGAGATACTGTCAATATGTCATCAACTACAGCCCTACTGGGGAGTTTTAAAACTCTTTCCAACACATAATGGATATATCTGTTTAAACAGTTCTTAAAATTCTGTGGAGATAGACAAATCCGGCAGAAAATCAATAGTGTGTTGCTAGTGGCTTTATTATTTATTAATTTCAACACAGCCAAATGTACTGCTAGGTGAATATCAAAGGCCAGGGGTTTTTTAGTACATTATAAAGATAATATCTTAAGGGGGAGGGGGCTAATTTGAAAGTCTTTTGTCAAATAAGTATCTCCAGAAGGTCCGTCAAGTAGATTCTGTTCCTTTTGAAGTCTGAGCTACATTTGTGCATTTTAGAGCCGAACGTGGGCATACAGACTGATATTTGTATGGATTTCTGTAGAGATACCTTTCTTCATAGTGTTTTATTTTCTCTGAAATTATTGTGTAGAATATGTAGCCTTCAGTGTGATCCTTGTGTCAATGATGTTCTGTAATCTTTCTAGGAAATGAAGCGAAGTGAAAAGTCAGATACCTAAAAAAATTTCCTTTCATTTATTGGGCTATCTGATGTGCCTCATAAATAAAGATTTAAGAAAAGCTGTTTCAGTAAGTATATTTATATTGAGAATAAATCTGTTTTATGGCAGTACAAGCCATTATTGTTCAGCATGGGTGTCCACTATAAATTGGCAATAGCTTGGGGCAGCTTTTAAATGGTAAATTGTGATGATGAAGATATTAAAGCCTGGCACTATCCTGAAAATAAGTATGTAATGATGGCACCTTACTTGAAGCTCTGTTTCCTGCATGTATTTACAGTCCAACCTGCTGATGGAAGAAACTAAAATAGATTCTGGTAGCTCTGCAAACAGCACACTCCTGGAAATGGGAGTTGGGCTTCTCTCAGGGCTAAGCAAATCCACCATACTCATTAGGAAAGCTCTGATAGCAGGATCTTTGTGGCCAGTAATATATTCAGCAAGGGAAAAAAAAAAAAAAAGTTGTCAGGGTTTTTAGATTCAAAATGAAATTGCTAGGCTGATGGAAATCGATGAGAGGAAGCCAATAAACTGATCAAGATAAATCTAAAGATCTCCTGGGAATGGGGCAAACTCCTGGGCATCTCTTAGAGCACTGTGTTTATGAAGAGAAGAAACAGCATTTCAACATTCAAAAAATTACTGCTAGGAAGGAATTGTATTTCTTTGCTGCAGAAATGTGCAGTTGTAGGGA
>NW_010535593.1:73218-87501 GCF_000687285.1 Phaethon lepturus
AAAAAATGGGTTTTTTGTGCTTTAACCTTCTTTTCTAAATGTAAAATGCAAATCTGATTGCAGGGAATTTTGTGTGGAGCATAGTCAGCAGTATGCAAGGCTAGAAAGGAAGACTAAGCCTTGAACTAAATACTGGTTCTTTTGATGTGTTCCTAGGAGCTGTGCAGGTGTGCTGAGGTAGGACAGATGGGACCTGCTGGGGCCATGTGGCTAACCAGAGGTGCCTGTTTTGTGGGAACTGAGGGTAGCTGGATCAGTCTGGGTAATCGGGTCCAATTTTCTGCTGCCATAGGCCAACCGTGTCATGTAAGTCTCAACAGACTTCCAGTTTCATTCTCTTCCCAAGTGACCAGAGATACAGGATGCACCTTTGGTCCTTTGCCTGGCCACCACGCAGTTCCTTTCCGTAGCCTTCAGGAGTTTACCGAAGAGTAAGACTTACGTAGTCTTCATGGAGCTTGCTTACTCATTACTCGCACGTGTGAGAGTGTTTCTGATTTCCAACAGAAGGGATTGAATCAGGCACATGAAACCCATGTCCTAGTCAAAGCAAACTTCCATCTCCCCGTTTAAATTCATATGATGTAGCCCAGGCAGCTGGAATCAGCTCCAGGTGCACGGACACGGCTCGTGGCTGCTGTTAACCTCCCGAGCAGCGTGCTGCCCTTGGCCTCCGGTTTACATTTAACCTACGTTGCTGGTAGGTGCCTATTGGTGTTTATAAACTGATGGCTAGTTATTTACATTCCATTTTTAAAATTTTTCTTTGTGGTTCTCTGAAGACTGTGCAGAAAAATATTGGCTTTCACAGCAAGTTTCGCTTCCCCACACTGGTTGAGATTCAAGCCTTATGGTTCATTCACACCTTGTATTAGGGAAGCTACTTGTCACAGGTACAGAAGTGGTAACTTGCTCTTTACCAATAAGAAGATTGTTCATTTATTGTTTTTAAGAGAAGTAAATACTGAAATTATCCTCCTGTAGACATCTTACAGCCTTTGTCTTATACCCATAAGCAAGATGATGGTATATAAAGTGAAAACAAATTCTTTAGAAAGGTTTTTTTTTTTGTTAGTATAATACACTGAAGCTTTTTGTAATCACAGAATCACTAAGATTGGAAAGGACCTTCAAGATTATCAAGTCCAACCATTAACCCAACACCACCATGTAGGTACTGCACCTTAAACTACTTCTATATCTTAAACTATCTAAAACAGCTTAATTTGATACTAAACTGTCTAGTCAAAGTCAACTGCCAGTACGGTGCAAATGGATTTATTGTCATTTGAAATAAAACCATAAAAAGCACACATGATAGTAGTTTTTAGAACAATATTTGGAGTTTGAATCTCAGCGGGTTACTTGGGAGAAGGGGCCAACGCCCTCGTCGCCACAACCCCCTTTCAGGTAGTTGTAGAGAGTGATGAGGGCTCCCCTCAGCCTCCTCTTCTCCAGACTGAACAAGCCCATAGCACAAGTTCTTAAGACTTCGTAATTTGGAAGAAACTGGCCATGAGTTTTTTGGTATTATATTTCAATATTATTTCATTCCTGTTGTTGGGTAAGTGCTGTTCTCATTTTGGCTTCCATGCTTGTAGTGATATTTGCATAATATGGGTATAAATTCCATTGGGACAGTTCTATGGACATTGTAGGTACTGCACCTTAAACTACTTCTATATCTTAAACTATCTAAAACAGCTTAATTTGATACTAAACTGTCTAGTCAAAGTCAACTGCCAGTACGGTGCAAATGGATTTATTGTCATTTGAAATAAAACCATAAAAAGCACACATGATAGTAGTTTTTAGAACAATATTTGGAGTTTGAATCTCAAGAGTTATTTTCAAGTATAATGGATTTTCTAGTAAAATGACTCAAAGTAGTATAGCTTCATGATCTGTTTGTGTTTGTATACATAAAATTATCCTAAAATAATGTATGAATTAGGCTAAGTTTGGTCGAGGAAGAGTTTGTCCAAGACATGTTCAGGCAGCAAGCAACATGTGAAAAATAAGCTTTAATCGACTTAGTAGCTTCTCTGTATGAAAGCTGTGTCTGTTTTACAAACTGAGCGATGGGGTGTAGATGTAGGACTCCTATGGGAAAATTATGAAGTGGATATATGAGAGAAGATATATGCTGCTATGGTCTTTCTAGTATTTCCTCTTGTTCTTTGGACAATAATATGCTTTTGGATTTTTTTATTAAATATTTAAGTGGATTCTCTTTGCCAACTGGACTGTGTAGCTATAAGTTTGTAGTGCAGTTTATTGTTTTATTTGGAATTCCACTTTACAATAGTAAGTCATTTCTTAATGTAGGATTTGAATTAGCATATTTTTCTGTAATATATTTGAGCATGCAAATATTGTATTCTGGTTTATGGTATCAGAATACCTGTTAAATACATTTTTATCTTCCCCTTCAATAGAAAAGTCATTGTTATCTGAAATATACTACCTCTTTTGTTGAAGGCAGAACTTATTTAAGACCTTTTTCCTTTTCAATAATTTATTACATATAAATCTTTGCTTATAACTTCATGAAGCCTTCAAGCTGGAGGCATTGTTAGAAGAGTTATAGAAGGCAATCATTTTTTATATGCTCCTAATAAATGGAACTAGGCCAGGTAAGGATATAAAAAGTCAATACGTAAGAAGTAAAGACGTGAAGCCAGTGAGTTGCATTTGTGTTCTAATCTGAATAAGAAACAGTGCACACGCAACAGAGATCAAGTAAGGTTTGCTGCACATCTGGGTGCACAATAAATTCAGTGAAAGGAAAATTCTTATTCTGGATGAGTTTTATTTCTGTCTTCTAAGTAGCCCAAGTATGTGTGTGTCCAGTGGATACGTTCCAATGCAATTGGTTATTTTACATTTCAGATATATAAACACCTCTTTGATCTAATTTTGCAGGAAACTCAATTCAACACACAGTTGAACCGTGGCCGTAATTTTTCATCAAATAGGCTTGAAATTACATTGACTGTATGAAGCTGGTTTTCCTCGTGCGAATCTGTGTCCGGGTGGACGGGGTAGGTTTCCTGTTCAGTCTTGCTGCATGGGGCCACGCGTTGCCAGTTCCGGCGTTTACAGTTCAAACCCGAGGAGTGGCAGCTGGCAAAGGATTGTAGAGCCAGGATTATGGAGCTACGAGGCTATAAAATATGAGTCAGATTCCACATCCATATATTTGTGTATTAAAAAAACACAGAGAGAACAACAACAAAAACTCCCCCTGAAGCACGGCTCTCTTACTGGCGGCTTCTCCCACCACTTACAACCCTAAAAAAGTTGTCGATCGCGCACTGTGACACCGGCTCGATAGTCTAAGAGCAGCAATTAAGAGACTTCGGTGCCTGTGCAGCTCTGTCAGATGTGAAACTAGAGCTCTGGGGAGCACGCAAATTCCCTTGAACTGTGGTGCTGGTGTAAATGTGCGGTGGGAGAGCTGAAGCCAACGCCGTGTCCTTGTGTCTCACGTTGCTGCATAATGCTGGGAAGATACTCAGCTCCTGTAAATCCTCCTGGCTGCACTGTTGAGGTTCATTTGCTATTCTTTACACCGCCCGAGGATGCGTCCCTGTTGAACACACTGCTGACGCTGTGTCACTATGACTGTCCCATCCGTGGATCCTGTGGTCCAACAGAGGCTTCTGTGTCACACCCGTCACCCCAGCAGAAATCCTGCTTTGTTTTTAATTGGAATTGAAGGGGTTGAAAAATTCACAACTCTCAGAACTGCCGCTAGTGGAACTGATGGTTTTCAGGATATTGTATATCCTGTGAAAAAAGTGCTTGTGCATGTTTGTGTATGCAAAAGAGAGAGAGCATCAGGGACAGCCTCAGCACAAATGCAATTAGCAGCTGTGGGAGAGTTGAAGGCTCGTGGTGTTCAGGTATGGAAACAACACAAAAAAAAAAAAGAAAATAAACTTTATTGGACTCTATTTGACTGCCATGCAAAGTGGCAGAAAAAAAGCCAAAGCAGTTGTACCAAATCTAACAACTGTTAGACTGAAGCAATGCAAGTAGTCATGTCTTTGACCTTCCCCGGTGTCAGACTGAAAACAGCGTCAGGATGCCTCACCGGTCCGTCTCCCCGAGCCAAGGCTTTGCTGTGAGGAGGGATGCTCGGTCTGCAACACTACCTGAAGAGAAAGATTAATGTGTCAGTGCTGGCTTAAATTGTCAAGCGGGTAATATTTCTTTTTTCTAAAAAAGTAATTACTAGTGAAGTAAAGGATGGGTTTAGGCATCCAGAGGTTTAAAATGACATGAAGTATTTTGTGCTACTATTATAAGAGGTGATTTATCCCAGCGGATCCAGAAGGCTGGTGCAATGAAAATTTTTCTGGTTACTGTTACTGCTTACCATGCATAAAATCCCTGAAAGAGAAATATCTGAACCATCCCAAAGAGTAATACTGGAAAGAAACCCAGTATGTGTGGTTCCTTGCAGTTTATGTATTCTTAATTTCATTCTTCTTCTTCCCCCCCCCCCGCCCTTGAAAATTCCAGTAAACGGCAAATAATATTTACTGCTGGGGGGGGAAAAAAAAAACAACAAACATTTTCACTCAGCTGTTAAAACTGTAAACCTGCAGACTTGTAATTGAAGTGAATGCAAGATTATTTGGCTGATTACCCATTTTCACAATGATAGGTTTCCTTGTTGTGTGTGAAAACTAAATGATAATGTTTAAGTCACGACTGCACCTTGGCAGCCTTTGAATTTGGATGTGCAGAGCTTTCCTTAAGGTAATATCAGAGCCTCATAGCGTAAAGCAGTAATTGATGTGACTGATCCGCGAGTGAACTCTGCAAGGTGTTAGATGAATAGCAATGAAATTGCAAAAGCTACAGTAATGAGGCAGGCTGGATTTTAGTCTGTTTTACTAGATTGTGCGGCTGCAGACTACGCTGACTTAGGCTCCGCTACCTTGTAAAGGGCATCCTAATGTAAAGTCAACATTTTGGTTTTAGTTTATTTCAAATAGACCTCCAAATTTTTAAGTGTTTTGGGGCAGAGATTTTGTCGGAAGTACAAATTGTCTTGTACATACGTTGTGCTAAAAAGGGAAAATTTTCTTCTTGTAAATCTTCCTTCTAAGCAAAAACCCGGTGGTATTTGGACCGTTGCTTTTGTGTTGGTTCTTACCAAGTTGCAGGATGGTTTCTTGTACATAACAAAACAGGTTTCTTAACTTATTCGAGTTCTTAAAAGAAAGAATACAGTTTTCTTCTGTGAAGTAGTCCTTAAACTACTGAAAGTATAACCTGTTGTGCTATTGTTTAGTAGTAATACACTCATCTCTGAATTTGGCCGTAATATTTCTTCTACCAGAAGAAAACTCTGCAAACTAGCCCTTCTTAACCAAGGGCCGTACGGCGGCAGTCTCGGAGTGTCATATTCAATTATTCTGTTCCCTAACCAATATATTTCAGACTTGAAGTTACAATTTTGCTTACTTCTTGACATAAAACACTTCACTTGAAAAGCGCCTTTCCTTGGCGGCGAGTGCTGAAATGCTTCCTAGGCCCCTCGTGCTCCGGGAGGTGCCTCCCAGCCGGCTCTTCGGCACCGAGCGCCCATTTTGCCCTTTCAGCCTGGTAACTGTGGCGGAACGTTTCAGGAAAGCACCGAGTGACGGAGGCCGCGTCGAGCGAGGCTTTCCCTCCTGCCTCTATCAGTTCTTGTCGGTGAAATTACCTGTGAAGCCACAACACGAACGCAGAAAAGTGAGAAGGGTTAATAGAATTGTTAGCAGTTGAAGCGAACGAGCCCGCCTCCGCGCGCGGGGTGCGTACGGCACAAAGCGATGGCTCGGGCAGAGCTTTGGCAATATAAGCAAACGGGGTCCTTCATCCTTCATTTCCGATGTTTCTCCATGTTCTTGTCGGTGAAATTACCTGTGAAGCCACAACACGAACGCAGAAAAGTGAGAAGGGTTAATAGAATTGTTAGCAGTTGAAGCGAACGAGCCCGCCTCCGCGCGCGGGGTGCGTACGGCACAAAGCGATGGCTCGGGCAGAGCTTTGGCAATATAAGCAAACGGGGTCCTTCATCCTTCATTTCCGATGTTTCTCCATGCCCTCCGCGGGCAGCTTCAGCCCAGGCGGCATTGCCGAGTTGGAACTTCTTTCTCTGCACGAAGCATGGCGAGGGGAAGGACATCAACGCAGCGCGCGCTCTGGCTTCGCTGGCGGCGAGGGACGGGCGCGCGGCGGCCATCCTGGGCCGGGGGAAGGAGCGAGGCGTATTACGGTTTGGAGTTAAAAGGGTCGTGAAGTTTATGCGTTATTGACAGAACACCCATAATGACTCCTTAGGAGCTATTATACGGTGATACGTGAAGGCCTTAGCTGGGGATGATTTAATTTATGAATCATTTCTGTGACGGATTGCCTGCTATGTCAGACTGGCTGCGGCACTAACGCGGTCTTCTTAATTCATTATGAAAGATTTTATGCAAAGTAATTGCTGTACAACAGCCACTCTTCAGAATGAAATAATGTGGATGCTTTTTCACCCCCTCCTACTAGTGAAAGCTTTTGTTCCCGTTAAGAGCAATGTTCAGTTTGTGAGACGTCATCTGGAAAAGCTTTGCTAGGGAGTGACGGAGCTTCTGAAACGGCAAACGTTTCTGCCCTTTGAGCTCTAATCCTTCAGGTTTCGGGTTTACCTCTATTTAATGAAGTCTCATGTTAATTCGGGCATGGGCAGCATCTTGAAATTCTTCGCTCACGAATCCTCCAGAGGAATTCAGGAATTGGCTCTAAAATAGTAGAGGCGAAATTTAAAAAGGTCTTTTTATTATTTTGGTGGTTTTCCCATAAAGCCTTGAGCGAGGTTTGTAATCTTTCTCTGCCTTTCTCCTCTTACTGCAAAACAAAGCTACCCATGCTTCCTTTTCAGAGAAAGCAGAAAACTACTTTTTTCCAAGCAGCACAAAATGAGGGAACCGAGTTCCACAGTATGTGGAGGCTAAAAAAAGTACGAAGTAATTCAGAAGGGTGAGACAAATTCTCTGCCCGTCAGTAACGGTTGTATCCTGTGGCCCAGATGCAATTTTTCTCTGGGGAAATCCCAGCAGAACATGGAGAGAGGAAAGGACTTCTTCCTTTCCCTCCTGATGTGCTGATTTCCCGGGCATCGGCCAGCCTGATGCTGAACCAGGGCAGACTGTGCTCGTCGGGGACGCTCCGGGTACCCTCTTTCCTAGTCCTGTTGCCACTGTAAGCTCTTCCCGGCAGAGACTGCCTCTCTCGCCGTGCCGGGGCATGCAGGAATATTGAAGGCAGCCCCAGAATAAGGAGCCCCGTTGATGTGGTACACGTTTAATTTATTCTGCGCCTCAGGGGGTGAGTTGCTAGTTATTAGTGAGAGAGAGCATAAACACAGAAATCCAAAGCATGGTTCTGATAGTTATTTTAAAAATCTTAATTCCTTCATTCTACTTTCTTAATTCAAAGCAGGGATGAAATTGTAATATATTCTTCTGGGAAACACCAAAATGGATTCCTCTGGGTTAAAAAATTCAAGCGCGAGTTTAAAAATAACTCATGTGATCCTTTCTTTCCATTTAATATGTCCTATTTTTGAAGTCTACAGATGAAATCTTTAAGTTTGGGGGTTTTTTTGTTTGCTTCCCCCCCCCCCCCCCCCCCTAAATACGGGTGCTGGGCCTCGGGAGGCCCATGAACACATAAAATAAATGGGTGAATAACTTAAAAATGCAATCACAGAAATACTGTAAGAGAGTAGAAGCTCCTCTGCCTTGGACAAGATTGATGAGGTTAGCCTGACTGGCAAGCATGCAGTTTACATGCTAATAGCAAGTAGGCTGTCTTGCAGGGAGAAAATACATTGCAGAGTAAGTGTGGAATGTTTATTAGTCCCAGTAAAGTGCAGCGGAGACAGTACAAATGATGTAAGAGGAATGTCGTGCAGGAAGTATAAGTCATTAGATCAGGCATATGTGTTTCTTGGCCAAAACCCCTTTGTTTTATAATCAATCCATAAGGACTCAGTGCAGACAGACGTCACACTCATCGTCTTCACCCCATGCTGGGTTCCACAGAGATGCAGCAGATCAACCAAAGCCCCCCCATGGCTCCAGAAATCAAGGGTGGGTAAGACCTCGTAAGCAAACTTGAAGGCGACCCATACTTGGTTTCAGGGGCTGTGTGGCTATCGTCACTGCCGGGTGTGCGCACGTGCATGCGTACGTGCTTTGTTTTCTTCCACAAAATACTATATGCATGGCTAGTAGAGAACAATTCTGCTTTTCCCCTGCTTGCAACAAAGTTTACGACACGAAAAAGTTGAATGGAATCGTAGTAAGATGCCCTTTTGCATTAGCAAACGTCAAGCTTACTTTTGGTTGTTGAAGAAGGAAAGCAGGGAGGGTTTAAACTCTTGCGCTCCTTTTTACCCCTCCTTTTTATCATACTGGTCCTGAATCTGAGTGAGACTTCCAGGGAAAGCAATTGGAAACAAAATGAAACTTATCCCTGCTGCTTTATAGATGGTATATATTTTTGTACAAAGCACCGTGGCTTTATTGGCTGTAGCTTCTTTGTAAAAATAGGAAAAAAATTGTTTCTTTCATAATTTTAAAATAACCTACTACTTATAAATTCATCATATTTTATTTTAGTATTACCGTACTTTGGGAGGTGGAAGGGAATCACATTTTTTTATGCTGTATCTACTTTCCCTCTATCTTCTTCTTGAAGAGTTGGCAATTCAAATTAGTTCTCCTTTTGGGAATGCTGGTTTTAGACAAGAAGTTCATCAAGAAATGTCCTACAGCAATGACTGACTTTTTTAATCTTCCAGTACCAAAACTTCTTCATGGTTTAAGTTTGGACAAATGTGAGTTTTCATTCAGCATAGCTAGACGCTTACTCAAATGCCCATTTACCAAATTAGAATGGAAATTTCCAAAAAACTGTTGTGTTATGATCAACTGCAGATAAACCATAGAACTGACAGGAAGCAGTATGAGCCTGGGCGCCCGTCCGGTGTTACTGAAAAGGTTTTTTCCCAGTGACTGTGATTTTTCTGGTTTCCTGTGGCATACAGTAAATCCATCTACCATTTCTCCTGGCTGTGGATCTGATCATATTTGCCTGTGCAGGTGTAGCGCTCTGAATTTAATCCAATATATTTTGGATTTGGTGCCCCTTCAAGCAGCTGGCAAACGTGGTGAAGCAAGTAACCAGCACTTGGCTACAGAAAATGTAGCCATGTCTTTGGGGTTTGGTTTGCCTCTGGGTACGGAGAGAAACATGTAAATAAAGGAAGTATAAGGGCAAATATAAGCATCCGTTATATGATCAGTAGTTGATAATAATCTTAAAACAAGCTATCTGCTCTAAGTATGCCCCAAATTTCACTATCAATGTCTTTCTAAACTCAAATGCTTAGAAAATAAAGAAAGAAATAAGAAAACCCCTAAAATGATACTTTGATATAAACAGAAAGTTCATGTATTTGGAAGGGTCTGGCAAGAGTTTAAAAAAATAATCACATCCCTGCATGCCTTTTATCGATATCCTTCCCCATTTGCATACTGGCAATCAAAATAACCTACTCTCCTTTTCTTTGCATAGGCTTTTCAAGCCTGTTTGTTTTTTTTTAATTGCTCTTCTGGCATATAAGATAGGGTCTTTATTTTTTTTTTTCTTACTTCATATTTGCAATCTAATAATTTTCAGATACATGCTCTTCTAGGAATATAAAGTTTTAGATAGTATATTTTTAAAGCTGATTTACTGTTTTTCTTTTATTAGCTTAAGGGTTAGAAGCTTTGGGCAGATTTTAAAGTCTGTGTTTGATCTTTTTTTTTTTCCTATGAAGATGACAGTTCATGGCAATCAGTAAGCTTTATCTCTCTGGGTTTTCTGACAAATAAGTACCTCTTTATGTGAAAATATATTGTTACACTTTAAACAGGAACAATTTCAGGAAAGGCTCTCCTTTTTAAATTTTTAAGACAATGATGTGTAATGGTAAAAAATAATCCTAAAAAAAAATAAATCTAAACTTCATTCTTGCATTTTCTCAACATAGGTTTTGCAATTCATAAGGAGGAAGCCAACATAGTATCTGGGATTTGGAAATCCAAACTCGAGTGTCGGCATCCTCAGCAATGCATCTGGGTGCCGGTCCTGAAGCACAGTCCTGCCCTTGTTCTGACTGAGTGCTCTCATTTAGTCCACGAAATTATTTGCTGTTGTACAGCGGGTGTTTTTTTTTTTTTTTAATTAGGCCCATAAAAAGTAAAATGCTCTTATTACTGAGAGAATACACATCCTAGGCATCCATTGTTCTTTTTTCATATGTTGACAACTCTTTCATCTTCTATTTAGCAAATATATCAGCTGTACAGTTTATACAGGTTATGGCCTTCCATTTCGGATGTGCAGTAATGTCCTACTCTGGGTACAGCTCCAGTAGCTCCAGAGCTGTCCCAGCTCCTGACACTGCCCTTTGAAAGCAAAAGGGCAGGAGCTGTGGATGAAGGCTTGGACAGTCCCGAGCAGAACATCTGGAAGTGCACTGCTTCGAATTCTGCAAGAAAATTTTTACTTAAAAATTCATTTTCTTCCCGTTCCCTGCTTTGCTTCAGTACCATGTCTGCCCAAACAATATCTAATGCTGCTTGACCCCGACTCTCCTCTTGGTCTTGGTCTTTCGTGTTGTCTTCGGTTATAGTTGGAACATCGCTGCTGCTTATTTACTGAGCCTCTTTCACCATGCTTCTCCTTTAGAGAAATATCCCTTATCTAAAGAACTGACTTTATCGTTTTCTGTATGCTCAGTCTTGCCTGAATGTGCATTGTTCTTGTTACCCGTTACCCAGGATAGCAGCACTGTGGTAGCCCTTGGTTAGAACGGCGAACGGCAAGGCAACTCATTGCATCTTTTGGGTATGGATAAATTACATGACATCAATAGCTGTTGGTATCACTGTAACTCAAGGAAGGTGGGTAAACTGCAACAAATCTGAAAGTGCCGGAGGTATTACTCTGTTTTAAGAGATTTTGATTATGGTGACAAATTATTTGTAAGAGTTAATCCTATTCTATTTTCCCAGTGAAAAGAGGGAGAATCTCTTATCTTGCCTCAGTGGAAAGCATTTAACCATGCAATTAGCAAGTTCATCTGGAAGCATGTGAAGAAAGACACAAGAATCCTCCTGGGCATGCTGTATGAATACCAATGTATTAATTAAAATCTAAATATGTCAGTATTCTGCAGTTAGGGCCATATCTAAGATATCACGGGGCCATCTCTTTTTTCATAAGTTTACAGTGTACACATACAGCATGAGTTGTTTATCTCGTAGAAAATCACTTTCCGGGACACGTAAAAGTCTGGAAGGCTCCTGGGTTTATACAAATGTCTGGTTACTGCGAAGAACCATATTGTCCTCAGCGCAGCGCGGTCGGCCGAGGGGCCCGTGCCTCGGGCCCTGGGAAGGCAGGCTCCGTTTGGGCTGTCCGCCTGGTCTCCTTTCTTTGTTGAGACTATGAAAGGCATGAGGTAAACACCCAGCCTAAATAGCCAAACCCAAACGTAGCCTATAAACTTTGTTGCTTTGAGCTTAGGTTTTGTTAAATGCTCTGAAGTGCAAGTTCCCAGGCTCCTTAATCTTTGTGCTGACTCAGGAGAAGTGTCCCTTTCATCTCACCACGATGGCTCAGGTCTCATTGTCATCTTCTCGGCTTTCTGTCTGCTTTTTCACTTTCTCCTGCTCTTTTCAGTTATCCTTCTCTTTTTGCCAGTACTTCCCACTTAGCTTCTCAGAAGTACTGTTTTGGGACCTGTAAACCACGTGCACTTACAGCAAGGACAGATGCTGGGTGCCTTGGAGCCCGTGTTTCCTCTGACCACTGTTACAAAAAGGACTAGAAACCGGGGTTCTACTGTTGGGTAGTGGCATGAATCCAGGAGCCGGGTTTTTTGGAGAAAATTAGCAGCTATTACAAGGCTCGTGCTAATTCTCACAGGTGAGACACCTCACAAAACACTCTGTTGTGGCTTACAGTAAGTAGGAGGGTGTCATTAAGGGTGATAGCTGTGCTGGGAAATATTTAATACTCATATAAGAATTCATATGTGCTGGATTTTTATGTTCATATATGATGAATGTAATATTTATATTAATTTAATATTAATACGTGCTGGGGGTATTTAAAGACACGTAGACACGGTGCTTAGGGGCATGGTTTAGTGGTGGCCTTGGCACCTTTAGGTTTACGGTTGGTCTTGATGATCTTAAAGCTTTTTTCCAACCTGAATGGTTCTACGACACTATGAAAATCCAGCGAATCCTACGGGCAGGAGCGTCAGCGCCGCTGTGGAAGCAACAGGAGGGTGGGAGCCTGGCGGGACGGGGGTCCGCATGCTCACCCGGCGGAACCCGGACCCAGCGCCCTGTCCCTGCCCTCCTTGGTCCCTGTGCTGGGCTCAGCCCCATGCCCCGCTGAGAACGTTCGCCTGTTGACAGGCTGCGCTTGCCCGGGCGCTGTCCCTTCAAGCGGCCCTTCGCGGTGCTTTACGAAGTTCATAAAGTTTTCCCATTCGGTTTGCTGTTGCTAGGTGCTGGGTTGGTTGGGTTTTGTTGTTTTTTTTTTTTTTTTTTTATTGTGCTTGTTCTGAAGAAGCCTTCAGCAGGCTAAGAATATTTTATAAGGTTAGAAAATGGTGTTAAATGTTAATTAGCAGTTGCATAATCCCAGGTGGCATCCTCTCACATGCACTAGTCAATTTTTAATGAGTGTCACTCGTGCACATCAAACTCAAAATTAGCTTTCTTTCCCGAGCACTCTGTTTGATTTTCACAGTCGCTTCCCCTCCCCTTCTCCTTTGATGTTACTGACACAATATATCATGCTGGCATTTGCTTTGGTTTCATCTCCGATGCATATTGTCATGTAGCTAGTTAGTTGTCTGCAACATGCACACATACTCCTATCTGTAGAAGCACGTCTTTGTAGAATCACAGAATAAATCTTTTTTTTTTTTTCTCCTTGACGTAGCCTCTAGTAACTTGAATAAGTAAAACTTGATGCAAAGGCATTTCAGGTTTCGACCTCAGAATTCAGAGCACTAGAGCCGCTCTCTGAGCTTGGCTGGCGGTGACCCTCGCTGATGCTGTGGTGCGTCTATGGGAGCCCTGGCGTAGTTCCCCCAAATCAAAATTTGGAGCCACAGTCTCTCTATCACCATGAAATTTATCACCAGTTAAGAACTAACAAGGAGCCTTGTACATACCTGATTCTGCTAACTGGTGGGATCCTTCACCACCTTGTCATCTGTGCATTCTACTGGTATAGGAGCACGACTAGTCAGAGGTGGAAAGGATATTTAGCATCCACAAAAGCATGCTTAGCCCTGTATGGGGATGCCCTCTACGGGTTGGTTTTGTTTTTGAGAGGTGTGATAAATGAAAGTTGCCAAGCCCAGTGATGTTTTGCAGATCTGCACGTGAAGGTGGAGTAACCTGATTATTGCAACCCTTGCATTGAATCTTTGCAATCTCATCTCTCAGATGAGCTAGCTCTAATAGCGTTACCCAGACAGCTGGTATCGGAGAAAGTGCACACACATAAATCAGATGCAAATAAAGGGATGGTCAGGCTGAGTAAGATCTCAACTCCTATGGAGTCTTTCGCTTGACTTTCTCAGTTTGAGCAGAGCTGTAGACTCAAATCTGTTAAGCAACTTCTTGGTAAATCAGGGAACAGCTGAACGGAAGCTCAGATAACTGAATTTTCACTGTTGATCTTTTCCGTTAGTCTTTTTGCTGGTTAAAAGCAAAACTCCCCCACACACATTCCCCTTCCCTCAATACGCAGAGTTTGATCCTTAGCTTCTGATTTATCATGGAAGTAATTTTACTTTGGTCTGTGTTTGACTTTGATTTTTATTTGTTAAGGGAAGAGTTCTTCTAAGCATCAGGATGGTTTTGTTTTGTTAAATGGAGTTGTTAGCTCACTTGGCAGGAGTCTCTGTACAGACTTTGCTTTGATTTCCCTTAAGAATACCATGTGTTTGAAAAATATTGGCTTCTTGACACTGTAGTGCCAATGACCTCTCTTTCCAATAGAACAAACTCAGCTTTAAATTATTTTTATTAATCAAGATTTTATCTCTTACCAGAGATTGACAGTTTTCCAAAATCTTTTTGACAGCTACTCCTACATGCAAGAGGTGAACCAGAATTAACGATCAGGGGTTACAGGCCTGATTCCTGG